>NW_008825150.1:5955437-5965777 GCF_000699105.1 Pygoscelis adeliae
CTGAGAAAATACCTAACATATAGCTACATAGATATGGAATATGAGTGCTATTAATTTTAAAATTAATTTATCTTGAATTATTGTCTACTTATAAGCTGACTTCTGAATACCACTGATATTACCTTTGCATAAAGGTTCCTTGGCTGTAGCGTGGAGATGGACCTCAACATTAATTCCATGGTTAGATTGAGATTGAAGCAGGACTTGGTGCAAAATCAAATCAACAATATCATTGCCAGGATTAGCCTTCTGGCCCCCTGAGGTCAACTCCGTATGGTAAGGCCTGACCCTCTTCCTTCCTTCGGCCTCCACAGTGCCTCTGTCCATTCAGGAAGCATGGCGGCTTTGCTTGAGCAATGAAGAGGAATGGGGAGAGGCCTCATCCTCCTCCCACCTCCCCAGCAAGGTGTCATCCTCCCTCTCTTTAAGGTAGTGCTCAGAAGTGTTCATGTCCATGTTAAGATCAATGTAGGCCCCACATTGGAGGCCATGCTGCAGCATACAGGAGAAGGGTTTTTTTCCCTTCCGAAACTCCAGTATCACCTTGTCCAACATTTAATAGCATTGTAATAATAGGTAATACTGTAATCTTTTGGGGTTACCAGCATGATAAAAGATTGAAATTCTATTGCCCATCACCAATCTGTTAACTTACCTGGGCATATATGGAATATTTTAAGAAGCACAAAAAGAATTTGGGCATTTCTTTCCTGTGTAAGTCTATACGTAATTTCCACCTAGGCCCATTGTAACTGGTCACTAAGATAAGACCCCTCAGTAAATAAAATCACTGGTACATGATTTCTAATCTTCCTTCCTGTGCTGTGTTTTATCAGTTTTGCATAATTCTTTTTTGTAACTGAGTTTTGGTGGTTGATTTCCATATTGCCTTTGTTTTCTCTTCTCACAGCACTTTATATGGTTAACTTTAGATGCTTATTTTTCTATACATACAGTTTTATTTGCATGCCTCTCTGATTTAAAGATTAGCCTAAGCAATCCAGTCAAAATACCACTGAAAATGTTCCTATTTATTCCACTGACACCTCAGAGAGAACTCAGTAGTAAAACTAAGGAAAACTTCAACTTTTTTTTTAGTGAGGACCACTGTAAGCACATTATTTTCTATCAATATACTGATGTTTCCTATGCAGACTTCTTATTCACTGGGTTGTGTAACATAGGGTAACAATCTTTGACTAAAGTCTTTCTTGAACTGTATCAGTTCTTTGTTCTACATAAAAATAGTGTTTAAATGTTATTTTTTTATTAGATCAAGTGATATTTTAAAATATATTGCTTTTTTTTTTAATTACTCTTACCAATTCATTTACTTAGATGAAAAACAGTAAAGCATTGCCTTGAATACCAAGTACAGACAGAGAACTTGTAATATTTCAGTTTTGGTTTTGCAACTGCCTTATTTTGTGTCCTTGGAATCAACTTTTAACCTTTCCATGACTTCACAGCATCATCTGTGTAACGAAGATAATGTTCATTGAGCTAGAGAGAAAAGCATTAAAAGCTACTTAAGTGCCTGCTCTAAAGACTTGTTAAATGAATGGATATGTTTCCATCTATTTTAATGACTTTTAGATCAAGCTGTTAATTCAGAGGATTACATTTTCATTAAATTTGAAAAAAAAATCAATAAATGGAAAACTTTTGTTTGATGCACAGTTCCTCATAGCATTTGTGTTCTAAATAATGAAGCATTGTGATAATGCCTGACAGCTAGGTGATACTGCTTAGAAACAGGAGCCCACCCACTTCACTTTCTTCTTTTACCTTGGGAATTTAAAACATTATCTACAGAATAAATGAATAAATAATTATAAAATCTGAGTGTTCTTTTCTAATGTAAAATGTATGGTAACTTTGGTGGGTACCTTCATACTGAAAAGAAGATGTCAGTGTCATTATGGCTTTTAATTTCATCAACTATTAAAAAGAAAATCTCTTAATTTCTCAACTAGTTACAATTTTTGCTTCAGTGATCAGTTGCACATGTAGACAAATACTAGAAACAAAAATGCATCAAAACAAAAACTGTGTGCAGCTCAACACCAGTGTTCAAGAAGTCAGCATTCAGCCTCAACTATCCAAGCATCCTAAGGGACACTAAAAAAGTTTAAACAATCAGTATATTGGATAATGAAAATAATTTTCAAGTGATATTCAGTGTTATGTCTCAGGACATGACTCCATTTAGAATATGAGTGTGTTTCATATATCAGAGAGTAAAGCAAGTGAGACTGGGAAATGAATCGTCATTAATTTTAGAATACATATTTCTTCTATATTTGCTGAATTAATTTGGTTGAAATAGGTCACGGTCTTGTGGGAAAGGGGCTAAAAATGAGCTGAAGAGGCAGCAGGCTGAGGCACTGACCAAACCTCAGAACCAAAGCAGATCAGACTGAATGATGTCTAAATGTCTTTTGGCTTATTAGCTATTTTACAACTTTCACACTCATTCCTCTTTCCAAATGACAACTAATTTTGGTTTTGATCAAGCTATAGGAAACAAAAAAAATCACAGATTTTTCATAGTCCCAATAAACACTTCACCTTTATAGCTGAAAAAAACCCCAACAACATATTAACACCATTTTCTTAAGAAAGTTTTTTTTAAAGGCATCTTATTTAAATTTCCCTAAGTAATCGACTCTTATAAAATCACTGTTTTCATGCAGATATTAGAAGCAAATTGCTCTGATTCGTAAGCCGCCTGCTCAGCTATTGTTGGTTCTGAATACTGAGGAACTGTGATCAACGATGGCTCTTAACAGAAAAAGGCCTTTGTGAAAAGACATTTCCAGCAGGAAAAATTGAATATCTTGTTAAGCTCTCAGACATTTCACCATTTGGTAATGAGTCACTGAAGCATCTGGCATGAATTTAAGCACCTTTGAACCATTTATGTACTGATAATGTTGATACACACTTTTTTGTTTATGGAAAAGAAGATGTGAATACTTTCATTACCGCCTATGATGAGGAAGAGGGAATGGAGCTATCAGAAGTAAATTAAAACAAAAAAAAAAAAAATTAAAAAAAGCAACCCATGAGCAACAGGCAAAATGAATGCAAATGCTACATTCGTTTTTGGGAACACAGCATCTGATATCTTTGCCAAGGTGATGATACATCGTTTTTCAAAGAGGATGAAGTTGAGGCAGACTACAGATGCCTGAAGGAATTACTATAGTATGATATTTTCACCTAATTGTTAGTTTCCAAACTACACTGTTTTGACAATAATGGCTTAGAGGCAAAGTTGAATGCATTGTTTGTGCTTAGCATAAGGAGAGCAATCTCATCATTACAAAAAGCTACCCTGATTTAAGAAGGAGGTTAAGTTTTCAGCTGAATTTTCACAAGCTACAAGTAACATGAGCATTTGGGAAGACATGATTATCAGAATTACTGACAAAGCAACATTTTGCCTACAACTCCCCCCACTCTCACAAGATCTCTCACCCCTTCTCCAAAACAAGCAACTACAATCATCTGTATATATGAAGGAGAATATGTACTTATTAAAAGTGAAAATGAGTTCTAAACAAGAGAAAATCCATAAAAAAGTAAAACCAGGAGAGCCACAAATAAATAATTTTAAAACCCCCAGATCTTTCTTATGTTATTTTACAGTTATTTGCAATAAGAGCATGCTTGCAGCTGTACAAGGTTAAAGGGAATTTTGTGGTGCTTGATGATGACAACATAGATCCCATTTTCTGTATGCTTTTCTCCGTTTACTTCAGTGAAGTACTGCTGAAGTACTGATGTAAATAAATCCAGGTTCAAACCCATTATTTGGTTTTGGCACTATCGACTCTCTGAGGAAAATCTTTTTCATGCTCCAAGGCCTCAAGTTTGACTTGTCTACTTAGAAAATTTAGATGGCTGAACAATCAGAGTTCTTGAGCACCTTTGAAAGTCATCTCAGTCAAATTTATTTGGTAAGTCTCCTACAAATCACACCAATTATTACCTGCTTTCCTGTAATTTTAGGTGTTGAATCTTTTTTGTCAACCAGAAAAACACTGGAGTGATAATCACCTGGGAAATAATTAAATAGGAATAGCAGGTAGAATCTGGCATGTATCAGACAATGTAATTGTCATCTAGAACAGTAGTAGGCCTTGCAGGTGGGGAGAAGCAGTAGATGTTCTATCTTGAGTCCATTAAATCTCATAAACTAGGAAGGAAAACAACACGAATAAAAATGCTACATGTTGGATGCAAAACTAGATAGATAGCCATGCCTGCAGAACAGTTATCTGTAATTCCTTGGCAAATAATGAAAAACATGTCAAGTTACACTGCATAGGGACCTGTCTTGGGACAATGGAAAACCTTGTTAGCTTTTATTATTTTCTTATTACAATTTCAACAGCATTAATCTGGCGGAGACTATGAATATACTGGAGGACAATATTGCAGTCTAACTTTATTACATTGAAAAGTTGGAGAAATTGCTTGATATTTATGGAATTCTGTACATACAAAATGCAGTTTACTTTATTTGAGCAGGCACAGTCAGTTAATTAAACACAAGGTGAAGAGTGACCAGGCAGGCAGCAGACCAAGATTTGAGGTTGTGATGGGTCACAGGTCGCACATGTCAACAACACAGTCTTGATACGTCAAACATTATACTACCACATAAATCAGGAGAACAACCTGTAGAGTATCCCTTCCACTTTGCAACTTACCCGCTTCTCCTTGAACAGACACATTCCAAGTGGACACTGTACCTTCTGCTCAGTAGAGTTCAGAGAAGAGGAACAAAAGATCGGAAGTCCAGGAAATAATACATTAGATAGTGGGAGCAAATCTTGAAAAAAGAGAGACTGAAGAGGAACAGAACAATTTTCACTTATATAAAAGGGTTGTAAAGAAGAAAGGAATAATGTCCTTTCCATCTGCTATGGCTGGGTCTTAATTATCAAACTTCATACATTTCATTAAAACTATCCCCTTAAACATGCTGTAAAAGGAAAATGCAAAAATATTCAAAGTAATGTAAAAATATTAGCATTGCAAAACCTTCTCAGGTATGAGGTTTTGAAATGGTTGAAGCAACCAATCAATAGACCAGAAGCCAAACTGACCCAACAAGTAAACTGCCCATTACGAGGAACATACGTTATTCTGTTACTGAAACAAGGTTGCACCAGATCGAGCACACATTCTCAAATTCAAATGGCTGCATTTTCATTCTTTTATTTATTTCCTTTTGGCACCACAGCACATCTCTAGAAGAGAAAAAGCAGTGAGTTAGCAGTCACTCTTAGTCTGTTTTCTACAGAGTATTTTTGTCTTTTGCTCCAAGGGAATGAGCACGGCCCAGAATGTGAATTTGTTGAACAAAAAAAAAGTCATCTATCAAATCTTTTACTGTAGAAATACAGAAGTTTTTTGTCTGCTGCTTTTATATTCCAACATGGAGGAAATGTGCTGTTTAAAAAGGAAAGAAAAATTAATGCTGCTGGAAGTTTGTTGTTGGAATTGAACGCGCTAGCTGGGAAGCATTAGCTTGTGAGTGCTTCTGTGCTAAGTCCAGCCTCCCAGGAGGACCCTAGGTAAATTTACTGTGGTTAGCAGTAAATTCTTCAGAAGGGAATAAATATTTTAGTGAAAGAAATACAAAAGATGACACAATATGCCGGGTAAACTTGGCACTAGCATTACTGAGTGAACTACAGGCCAGTTCTGTGACTTTGAGTTCTTATGGGACATCCCACCTCAGGAACAACTTCAAAGGTGTTAAATCATACATATTTTAGTCAGTTAAATACTGAAATATGCTAACAAAATCAACATAGCAAGACAATTACTTTTTAGATTAAGCAGACTCAAAGAATAAAATTAGGATGAGTAAGTCAATCTTAGGGGAGGTTTTTACAGTATCAAAGAAAAATAGCACCTCCTTAATCAAATCTACCCTCTATAAAAGGAATGGAAAGATGCAACTCTGTACACTCCTTTTTCACAGGTAAAAAAAGCCTCCAGTCTCTCCCTCTTCCCTTCATGTTTTAGGAGGGATGATTGCTCTCTGTTAATGCTGCAGGAGAGACTATGCAAGTTCTGGCAACTGCTGTGTCTGTAGTCATACTGAGAAAAATACAGGATCATTCTACTCAAGAGCTTACATTATTGCTGGAATTGGCAACTTTGATCAGCTGGCAAGTAGCCATGGAGAACATAATCTATTAAAACCCTATGGCTACCGCTGATGTTTTTATAGCCCATATAAACACATTTGGCATTAAAAAATAAGGAGTCATAATATTCAGTTATTTCTTTTGATGGATGAAAAAAAGTAAGTATACTAAGAGGAACTATAATGAATGGCTTGTATAGTAACTAAGTAAACTTAATGTCACAGTTATAGTAAGTAGTTTGTGATCTAAATATTAATGTTATGTCTTAGTAGAACAGTACATACTGCCTTTTGTTCCTTTATGCTTCATATTTACAAAAAAAAAGGGCAAAAAAAATCTGGCTTTAAGTAGCATGCTAAATTACAGCCTGAGAAATGTTCATATTGAACCGCTTAATCTTTCAGAGAAATCCTCAGCCATCTGTTTGCCTCAGGCTTGGAGTGCTGGCTGAAAAGAAGTAGAGAATACACCTCATATTAAGTTACGCAGCTTTCATTTGCTGACAGATTCTCTCATAACACTGAAGGTTTGCGACAAACAATAACATACAGCCCAAATGCTTATGCTTGTTTTAGTACCATGGAAAACAGGCCCCTAAACAGCAAAACAGCGTAATTCCCCCTAAAGACAAAGCCAAACCACCACGTCTGTGTTAGAATCAAAACCCTGAGATAATTGTTCTCTCAACACATAGCTTTTATGCAGTACATCCTCTTCTCCACAACCACTTACCTATTTCTTGAAGAATAGAACGGAATACTGAGTGAAATATCTAACACCAAACTTAGTGTCATTACTACCTTCACCTGTACCCAGAGAATCAGAATCCGTTACATATTATTCTCATACATAGCACCACAGTTTCTGTAGCTCTGGCTCCTGTAGGATTTCAAGCTTTACTTTGTTCTCCTTTGAGGGTGAAGCCACATAGTTCACTGGAGCACTATGTGAGAAAGCCTAGATTTGCCTCAAAATAAACAGGTAAATCTGAGATACAGCATTGTACATGGGCCCAGGCTATCCTGTATATTCCACTGCAGATTATATATGCCCCAATTTTGCTCAGAAGTTTGTAAAATATTTTTTCTCATGTTGAAAAATTGTTCAGCCTTATAAATAAAAAATTGGAGCCTGTTAGATTTGAAACATCCTTACAAATAAGTTTGAGGCACCCACAGTTCAAGTATTAATCCCATCAACAACTAAATCCATAAAAAAGGAGTTAAAAAGTAAAAAAAAAAGTAGTTTATAGGTAGGAGGAAATGCTAGGTGTTCTTTTACTGTTTTATTTAATATTTTTATTTTAAGAGCATTAATGGCCCAAAGACATTTTAATGACAGAAGGGATTTCCAGAAGTGCCTAACTACACTAGACCCCACCTCTGATTTCTCACTTACAGAAGGCACCTGTCAGCATTTTTATGTCTCTAACTTTGCAAGTCTGACCCTTAAACTAGGTTCCCATTACATTGTGCTTATCACAAACACAGTAAAATGATGGCCTCTACTCTGAGGACATTAACTGTAATACTTCCGGAAGGCTGAAGGAAAAAGGAGCAAACATTACGTTTGCCTATGATTTGGGCAGGATTATCTGTAAAGCCGATTGGTAGTCAGAAGCTTAACAATTAAAAGATGGCGGTTTTCTGTACGGTTCATTGAAGGCAGAAGTTTTAAGGGTTTTCAGCATAGATGATTTGATAGATTTGCGGATCCCAAAAAATTTTCTGAAGTGTATGACAGATGTACCTTCCTGATAAGGTACGTAAATAAATGGTCTATTTTATAAGCTTGATATGGTTAGGGAGAAGGAGCTAATAGAACTGCATCAGGGCTTGTGCAAAAAGACATTTCAAATTTCAAATTTTTCAGAATTATTATCTTACCATCACCCAATTCCTTCCTAGTACTAACAATTGCTGCCAGTAATTCCTGACAATAACTTCTAAATAAAGTAACATGAGTACCTTAGAAGACTTTTAAAAAAAATAAAATTTAAAAACACTTGTGATACTAATTTCCTCCCTTTTCCCTAATATTTAAAAATTATAGCAAACTTACATTTTCAAGATCTTGCAGTGTTCTGCTTATGAAAATCAGGTAGTGATGGGTTGTAACATCTTTTTCTTTAACCAGATATGGGGCAAGAGGAAAGGTGGATATCTTTTTCGATTATTCATGGTCTTTCTTGCCTTAAGTAAAATCTTCCTTTTTTTAAAGCACGCTATCAAAGATATGGCATGCAGACTTATTTTGTCATACTATTAATATAGTATTCTACTCACTAGAAGCAGATAAATATATTTAAGAAACAGGAAGGATCAGTATTGTCATCTAGTTTGTTTTTCTGTGCTGTAGAAACCAACAAAACTTCTTGATTTCTAGATTGAACTTAGCAGTATCTACTTAATGTGCAACAAATGTTTTAGAGGACAAACATTTTTACCTAAAGATAATGATAACCTATGATAGTGATCCCAAATTGTTTAATTGTTCTGATATTTAAAAGGTAAATGTTTAAATTATATTTAAATGAAAGATAGAAATTCTCAGATGGCTCAGGAATTAGCTATGACCTTTATGTTAAGCTGCCAATTCAAGTCACTGTCAACTTGAGCTGAATCTGAAATGCCTCATACTCTGGTTGCTAAACGAAGGCTTCTGTGAAATTAATAACTGCTTTTACCTATTTCTTCACAGAAAGGGGTGTTAATTTTGTTTTGTTTTGTTTTTATGCTACTATGACTGGCATCTTTTTGTGTTGCACTATCGTCACCACACAATATTTGTTCTCTCCACATAGCTTCTTGACGCATGTTATATCTTTCCTAGAGAGTAAAAAAAGTGTTGATAATGCAAAGATAACACCCTCTGAGAAGTCTGGATTGAAATAACACTCCCTAAACTCTGCATATAGTCAGTTGTTATGGGGCCATTCATTACTACTAGCCTAGGAAAGATGTGTGAACACTTCTTTTCCACACTGCCCTGGAATTTCATATGTATAAACTGTCCCCCAAATCATAGTTCAAATAACACATTGAAAGAATTTGTGATGTCACTCCCATCAAGTCTGATATGCCCAGAGAAATTAAATCTATCACATTTAATAAGTATAGAAAACTAATTATCTTATTAAAGAAAGATCAGAGAATTACAGAATATTTTATGTTGGAATGGACCTTTGAAGGTCGTCTGTACCAGTTCCAAATCAAAACACAGCTAACTTCAAAGTCAGAGGATGCTCAGGGCTTTGTCCAGTTGAGTTTTGAGTACCTCCATGGATGGAAATTCCAAAATTTTTTAGAGAAACTGTTCCAATTTCCGACCACCTTTATGACAAAGAATTCATCCTTGCATTTTTCAGGTACACGTCTGCTGTAACCTGTGAACATTGCCTCTTGCCCTTTTCACGTGTGCCTTGAAGAAGAACATGGTTCTCCCTATAATCAACAACTTTTAAGTCATCAAAGGCAACAGTTAGATCCCTGCCCCCACTTCCTTCTCGAGGTTGAATAAATCTAGCTCTCTCCGCCTCTGCTCATGCACCCTGTGCTTCAAGCCAGTGGCAACACTGATGGCCTTCTGCCACACTTGCTTAAGCTTATTGAAGTCTTCCTTGTAGTAAAAAGCCCAAAACAGGACATAATACTATAGTTATGATCTCACAAGTACCAAATTAGAAAGCAATGACCACTTCCCTCAAACTGGTGGCTGTCACCTTAGTAAAGCAGCCCAGTAACAAGTTAGTCTAAACAATCTGCTTACGATCAAACTTGGAATGCATTTTACTCAATTTCCTGCATATATCCATATCCTTAATTTTCCATTCCTTAAATCTGCTCTAAAAGTTTGCATGCTTTAGAGGTCAAATATTCAGGCCTTAACTTCCACAGATCATTATTTTCAGAAATATTTCACTTGCTAGAATTCACTCAAATGATACCACAAAGTTGCTTAACTTGTTCTGCAATGTCATATGTCTGTTTCTTAGCTCCCGATTACCTCTCTGATTTTTGTCCAAGTTCTTCATCTACCTTGGAATTACTATCTACATAGTAACTCCTGCTACTGTATTGTTATTCCTGTTATCCTATCACATATATCTTTGAACACTGAATTAACTTATTTTGGGGAGAGCTGACCCAAGTATTTTATTTTCTCTTT
>NW_008825150.1:5965896-5969874 GCF_000699105.1 Pygoscelis adeliae
TAAAGTTACAGTTCTCTTCTTATTCTCTTTTTATTTATGTACGTAGATTTTTTTTTCCACTTTCCATTGAAAAGTCAAAACTAACATGGTTTTTGACAAGTTTTACTTTATCCCTACAGTGCTGACAGAACTTTGCTATTGAGCATTCCTACATTCCACAGATAATCTTTTTGATTTCCTAATATCTCTCTGGGTGTAGCTATTTACCCCACTTGCTTGGGACTGTTTTTTCAATGTTTTTTTCCCTCTCTTATTTAGAATACATATTTTATGTAGATTCAGCTGCTTTGATTTCAATTCAAAGTCTTCTCCACACTGAAACCTACAGCTACTAAATTGGGGTAACTTCATAAGCACATCATCAGAATTTACTCTTTTTAAACTGCGAAACATAAAAAACTCCCTTTCTAGATTGTGTTAACCAGTAATCCATACTCTTCTGCCACAAGCTAAAGGCTAAAAACTCATTTCGATATCAGACTTCTTGCTTCTTTATTCAAGCAATACAGGAGATTGCATTGCTCTGGTATATCACTGGCCAAAATACCAGTGTGACACGGCCATGCAGCAGCTAGAAATCCAAAGTGGCTTCATTGATATGCAAGTCAAATATGCAACGCAAAGTATCAAGATAATCAATAATATGGTCACATTATCTACTTCATGTAACTAATCGTTATTTTGAAAAACTAAAAATCGATCTAAACCAGTATCCTAATGTGTACTGCTGAGCATTTAATTCTATCAACAAATACGAGCAACAGTGTCACATACCAAAAATTTCCTTTCTCTGATTCAAGGATTTTAATCAGATAACTTAGAGGTTTATTTATACCTAAGTCCCAATTTACATATTTTTTATTTAAACTCAGATTTAATCATTGGGAAAACCTGATAAAAGTCTATTTCTGCCTATTTCTGACAACCAGATCTCATAAGGTATCTTCATATTTTAGCAGAATCATATCTAAACCAATGCTACCTCAAGTTGGTTAATGACTGTTCAGTAAGAATGGACAGCAATTACATCCAGTAATATCAGTGTCCTACAGCATTAGCAGCCTTTAATTTCAATCTGTATCTCAGATTTTACAATCCTATTATGACAGAATTTCTGATATGATTTGTTTCTCTAATACCATTAGAGAAATAATATCACTATCCAGATCTCAGTCTGACCCTGGGAGGTCTACTGTAAATTTCTGAGCACAAACTCAGTACAATTTCTTATACCCATCCTTTCTCAAACAATTTCACCCAAAAACAATTTGTTTAATATTGAAAGGCACAGACATTCTACTAGCCTTAAAAATGGGTCATCTTCCATGACAGTCATGTTCACTTAGCTGAGTAAAGATGTTTCTAAAAAGTAGGTGTTCCTTCTTTTTGTGCCAAGATTTTTTTTTTTTTTTTTTTTTTTACTGGAAGTTGTCAAGAAGACTAACGAGATGAAATTGGGGAGATTACTCATACGCTGCATTTTCCTATGTACCATGCATATTCTACCTGCCTAAATCTACCCTCTGTTTCAAATGGGTAAAGAATGAACTGTATTATCTGTGTCTTTTTCCCCTGCCCCCCCTGTGGTATGTTTTCATAAAGGGCGAATGGCAGACATTGAGATTATGGGAACATACATTTTGTAGCTTTCGAGTCACTCTGGCGTGAAGTAACTCTTACTGTCTGTTGAGAAACTCAAGCATTATGCCAGTGCAACTACTAAGGAATAAATATTCAAGTTAGAAGGAAGACTTGGATACAAGATCGAAAAAAAAGCCTAGCAGTATGGTGACATTTATTTATTTTTTTAGCTGCGTTGGGTAGAATGCACCTTGCACACTTTAACACATACTTATGATCTCAGGATTAGTTCCAAGTAATAAGTGACATCAAAGACTTTATCATCAGTTAAAGGAAGTCATGCATCTGGATAATATCTCCTGAGGCCTTGTAAGTCTGCCACTAAAGGAAAGTGCTATGCAGATCAGGATCCTGTTTGTTAACGGGGCTTTACACTCTATTTTTATTTATTGAAACATAGGAGAAAGGGAGAAAAAAATACAGATTCTTTTAAATGGAGCAGAGGAGGCATATCTATGCCACATCTCAGGTGGCAAAGATACAACAGCTTATAGTAGCCATCTAAGGGCTTACTAAGTCAGAGACTTTTTTTTTTTAATAGGAACATGGCCTCAAGTTGCGCCAGGGGAGGTTTAGATTGGATGTAAGGAAAAATTTCTTTACTGAAAGAGTAGTTAAACATTGGAACAGGCTGCCCAGGGAAGTGGTTGAGTCACCATCCCTGGAAGTATTTAAAAGGCGGGTAGATGAGGCGCTTAGGGACATGGTTTAGTGGGCATGGTGTTGTTGGGTTGATGGTTGGACTCGATGATCTTGGAGGTCTCTTCCAACCTTTAATGATTCTATGATTCTATGATTCTAACATCCTAGCGTCCATCCCACATTCAAACCACCTACTCTACACAAGCCACCTGACCCACCACACCAGCCCTCAGAAACTGCCCTGCCTCTATTTCTCTTTTGTATTTTCACAGATTTTTTTTTTTAAAGTATGTTGGAGGTATAAGTACTGGGAAGAACAGGACGCTCTATGGAGGGAACAGAAGGACAGAAAAGATCTACAGCCCTGGGACCACCTACATGATGTTCTCTACGGGAGGCCAAGCAACATCTTATTTTACAATCTGTAAATAAGCAACTGGGGGCAGCACCAAATACTCCTATAAAAAGAAAGGCTATGGCTGCTGCTGCTGTAGTGCTGAGTTCCAGTCTCACACCCTCTGGATTAACAGTCATCATGGGTAACCTCTGCTGGAACCACATGGTTCTCTGTGTATGGGATTACTGACAGAGTGGATGGTCAATTAATCTGGGATTTTAAGGTATCTCTCTTCAGAGCCCAAACAGGTATAACAGGATAGTGTAGAGGCAGCCTCTTTACTTAAAAAAACACCCCAAATCATCATAGAGATGTCTTTGGACATGATCTGGTTCAACCCCTTCAAAGGAGAGCTAACTTCTATGTTAAAGAAGGCCTTTCAAGGGCATATACCCAGTCAACTTCTAAATATCACCAATGGTGGAGATCCCATAAGCTCGCTAGGAAACCTGCTTCAAAGTTTGACCCTTTCCATATGTAAAGAATCTTTCCTTTCTAATTCTAATCAGAATTTCCTTTGTTTCACCTTGTATCCTCTGTCCCTCATCATTTTGTGGTGTACCTCTGAAAAGAGTTTGGTGATCTCCCAGTAGGTAACTTAACCAGGAATAAGATTCCTCTCTGGCCTTCTCTCTCCTTGGAAGTGGAAAGGTTAAGGAGTATTAGGGAGTGTGAGAGGGAGATAGACTGGTGGAGCCGCACCCTACCATCCCTGAGGCAAAGGCAGCAGATGGAGGCTCCACGAGAAGCAGAGGATCCCCTGCCTTCTTGCCACCAGGTAGAAAGAGGGGACCTAACTGACAGGGGGGAATGGAAACAGGTCCCTGCTCAAGGTGCCAGGTGAGCCCCTACTTGGCCTCCCTCACCTTCCCAGTTGCCCTTACACAACAGATATGGGGCCCTGGAACTTGAGGGCCAGGCAAATGAGGATGTAGTTGAACGTCCATCCAGGAGGTTGCCTAGGGTGAGGCAGTGAGCCCCACGCATTATGGCTGCCTCTGCTAAGAAAAAAAGGAGGGTGATTGTCGTAGGCGATTCCCTTCTGAGGGGAACAGAGGGCCCAATATGCCAACCGGACCCATCCCACAGGGAAGTCTGCTGCCTCCCTGGGGCCCGGGTCAGAGACATTACTAGGAAACTCCCTGGTCTGGTGTACGGTCTTCCGACTACTACCCGCTGTTGGTTATACAGGCTGGCAGCGATGAGGTTCCAGAGAGAAGTCCTGCAGTGATCAAAAGGGACTTCAGGGCACTGGGGCGACTGGTTGAAGGATAGGGAGCACAGGTAGTGTTTTCCTC
>NW_008825150.1:5972337-5989548 GCF_000699105.1 Pygoscelis adeliae
CCAGCAGAAAAGGACCTGGGGGTGTTGGTCGACAGCCGGCTGAACATGAGCCGGCAGTGTGCCCAGGCGGCCAAGAAGGCCAATGGCATCCTGACTTGTATCAGAAATAGTGTGTCCAGCAGGAGCAGGGAAGTGATCATGCCCCTGTACTTGGCACTGGTGAGGCCGCACCTCGAATTCTGTGTTCAGTTTTGGGCCCCTCACTACAAGAAGGACGTTGAGATGTTGGAACGTGTCCAGAGAAGGGCAACGAAGCTAGTGAAAGGTCTGGAGAACAAGTCTTATGAGGAGCAGCCATATGAAGGAACTGGGGTTGTTTAGCCTGGAGAAAAGGAGGCTGAGGGGAGACCTCATTGCTCTCTACAACTACCTGAAAGGAGGTTGTAGTGAGGTGGGTGTCAGTCTCTTCTCCCAAGTAACTGGCGAAAGGACGAGAGGAAATGGCCTCAAGTTGTGCCAATGGCCTCAAGTTGCACCAGGGGAGGTTTAGATTGGATGTGAGGAAAAATTTTGTTGCTGAAAGAGTGGTTAAACATTGGAACAGGCTGCCCAGGGAAGTGGTTGAGTCACCATCCCTGGAAGTATTTAAAAGCCATGTAAATGAGGCGCTTAGGGACATGGTTTAGTAGGCATGGTGGTGTTGGGTTGACTGTTGGACTCGATGATCTTAGGGGTCTTTTCCAACCTTAATGATTCTATGATTCTATGATTCTCAGCCAAAGCATGAACCAACCCATGTCTCTCACCTGTCATTTTGTTACATTTGTGGCTAAAATAATTTTTTTTTTCTCAGAGCCATCAGCTATGGAATCTCAGATGAGACCGTGTGTTTCGGTCCATTAAAAGCAACTAGAAGACAGACAACATGTTCCCCCATTTTCCTCACCCATGTTTCTTATTACTCTATGTACCTTATTACTTACTGCTGCTTATGGCTAATCATTGCTAGGTGCCTTGCAGAGAAAGTTCCTCTCAGAGTTCAGTCTGAAACCTGTAGCGTAGTCTGATCCTCATGTGATCAGCAGCATCAGGACTCGGCTATTCTTACATATAATAGATGTCGATCCAATCTTAGAAAGTGTTCTTTAACTGAAAGTGGGTTTGAGCGATCCCTTTACGCTGACATGCTCATAATGCTAATACCCCTTTCTAATCATGACAGTTTAATCATATGGATCTCAATCCACGCAATGAAGATGATTGTCACAACTCCATAGAGATAACCAAGTACTTTATTCCCACCACTGAGTATATGTGGAACAGAACTGAATGCTATGTGATGCATGGTAGTAGTCTCAATATTCACTTGAATTATACATACCTCTATTTTAATATATCAGTTATATCAACTAATATGACAGTAAAATATCAGTTTCCCATTAGGTTTTTTTGCATTTCCAATAGGGTTTTTTGCCTTACTCTACATACATTTAACATCAACTCTACTTAACCAGTATATTGCTTGCAATTATGGATCCCAGAAGAAGTAACATTGTTTTGTAGGATATTTATCTTGTGATGTGGTGGTTTTTTTGTGTTTTTGGGTTTTGTTTTTTTTTAATATTCTCATCTAAGTCCAAAATATAAGTTCATGCTTTAGCTGGAAGAAATAAAAAGACCTAATACACGTCTGCAAGGTATAAATCTACAGAACCAAGTTTTCACAGAGTACAGCAGTAAGTCAAGTGGTTACAAAAGTATAGGTTAAGATCCCCAGCTGCTGCAAATGAGCACAGCATCATCATCACTGAGGGAATTATACTGATTTCTACCACCAGATCAGTCTCTACTTGAATGCACACTACAAGTTTTATTTCTGCCCTGTAGTTTCATTAGTTTATTTGCACTAATGTGAGGGAGACAACTATAGAAACAATATCAGTTTGTATTTGAAGAGTCAGTTCTATATTTTCCCAAGTATTTATTGCCTTGTCACAGACCCAGCAGTAGTGAGAGTGAAGGAGGATTTGTGACAAGCTTAACACTCATTAAGCAAAGGAAAAATATCACTATTATTCAAACCAGAGCATCACTGAAGTTTGGAAACCCCAGGGAGATACAGTCAGAAGCACAGGAAGCTGGTAGACTTGTCTAACACATATAAAATCAATCCTAAATTATCCAGAAAGATGTATGTACACTAAGAATGGAAATATGGAAATGGAGTTGTGCACGAATGCAATCCCAAAGTTGTACAGGGACTGTATAACATCAGTTGCGCTTGGAAACAGCTATGAAACTACAAATTATGAATCTGCTTCCCTCTACCAAAGCCTGTGCTCAATGTATACCTGCCTGTCCCCACCAGCTGACCTTCAACACGAAGTAAGCTTGTCCTACAGACCAGCGAGTTAAGGTCTTGTTGAACTACAGAGTATTAACATTACAGTAGTTACGTGTTATCCTGCAGTAAGTAACTGTATTACTGTTTTAGTCAGCTAAGAGACAGAAATACATATCTATTTAAAAACACACCTGGTATTGTGGGTTTTGTAAAGGAAAACCTAACATCTGCACTATGTTTTACACAGGTTCATTAGGTTTAGTGTGAGGTGCTGTTCAAATGTATATGTGTCGATGTCCAAAACTTTAGTCAGAAACAAGTCATTTGGGGGGATGAGGCACTGGCGCTGTGGGAGGCCGAGGGGGTGGACAGGGCACTGGTGCTGCTGGTTGCACCGGCCAGAAGCTGCAGGGGAGGGGGGGGGGGGGGGCAGGGGGGGGCACCACCCTGGGCTGGTTCACAGCCGGTTCTAGGCAGCTCTGAAACCATGGTGAAACAGGCTGTAAACGTTGGTGTTCAGGGGCAGTCAAGAGGTGGCAGCCACTGGGGCAGAGACACCCCTGAGGGACCGCGGTTGGCCCACATCAGGGCAGGGACCCTCTGATGGACCGTGGTGACACTGGTGTGACACACTTCACCTTCCCTGGCCCGGGGCATGAGGCAGTCTGCAGTTCAGCACAATCGGTTTTGCAGGTGGCTAAGCTGCAGGCATTGGTGGGGTGGAAGTGAGAAACCGGAGACATGGCCCCCGAGGAAAGCTGGCAGCGTGAAAACTGCACACAGGAACCAAACCCGAGGAAGACAACCTGTTGACAAGATGATAGAATTGTCACTCAAAGAAGAACTGGGAATAAAAATTAATGAAGTAATTAATGGAGAAGTGAAGAAAAATGGATCAGAACAGCAAAAGACAGTATTAAAGTAAGATAGAAAAGGGAATACTGATGCAACTGCAACAAGCTATTTATTATTAGATGCAAAAGCTGCTTTTAAATAACTGGGATGATCTGAAAAAGGCACATCACTGCTCCTTTTTTGGGTGCGTATGAGTCATTTTTCCAAAGCTCTTTTGCCCACCATTTTAATGCCAGCTGCTGGGATACTGAAAATGCAGACACACTCCCGTGCTTTCTGTAGGACTCAGGCCCCCACTGGGAGACATGTCTCGCCGATGGCTGGCTGCCGTTACTGGCCTGCACCTAGCACCATCTAGCGAGCCTCAGCCAGCCTCTCTGAGCCGTCAGCTTCTCTTTCCGGATGAAGACAGTACAATGAGAGCACTAAAAATAATGTTCAGTAATCTTCAGCTGACAGAAAAATTTGGGGAGCTGTGCAGAGTCCTCTGAATCTTGAATTCAGGGGCAGCAGGAAGACCTGTTCCAGATGACTTCTGAGGATGCAGATCTTTCCTTCTCTCGAATATATGCCTTATCTGGGATAAGAAGCAGGGCAGGTGTGTGTGTTATGACAGCAGTGTGGCTATCGAGATGTTCCTTAGAT
The DNA here is from genome assembly GCF_000699105.1 of Pygoscelis adeliae. NCBI lineage: Eukaryota > Metazoa > Chordata > Aves > Sphenisciformes > Spheniscidae > Pygoscelis > Pygoscelis adeliae. The sequence goes on from NW_008825150.1 coordinate 5,976,122, forward strand.
GTTAAAAATTCCGGCTTAACTCTAATAAACTAGCTTGAGTGGTTGTCTTCTTATTAATATTATTGGTTAATTGGATTGGTGATTAAATAGTATTTAGTCTACTATTATTATAACATGATCTTTTTTTTACTCTTTAGAAATTAAGGCATATTCTTCTTTCTAATCAAGATGAAAACTAGTTTATAAGATACTGTAGTATGGTTACTGTAGTAACCATCATTGCCCTGGGAAACATTAATTATTTTGCCTCTTAGACAGTTGTTGCAAAGAGCAGAATCAGAAAATACTGTATTATTGTAGTAATAATTATCAGTACAATTACAATGTACTTCAGTCTACAGCACTTTATGAAGACAGGTGTGTATGAGCCACATTTCACTTGGATACAAACTGACTTAAAGAAAAACTTCATTATTAGACAACTTTAGACCAGAAAAAAGCTTTCAGATCTTTCAACTCTTCACTCTGGACTTCTAATAATCTTCTAATAATAAAAGTCAGAATCAAGAAGAGGAAAGGTAAAAATCAGCAAGTAGATGCAAAGACAGAATACAGTATTTGTCTCATGAGATCCGTTAACTGGAGGATAATCAGAGGAAGATTATTGGTGTTACTGGGATTCTACCTTTCTATATTGCTTTCTGATAATAAACTTGTTGATATATTTCCATCTCTTTCTGTCTTCCATTCCCTCCTGTCCTCTTTAAAACATTATACATTGAGTGGGAAGGGTGAAAAATTTAGGGGCACCTGGAGTTTTGCATGAATAATCCATCATCTTTGAGAACAAAGTGAAAAATGAAAAAATGAGCAAAGCAATCCAATCTCTATTTCTGCACACATTTCACATTGATGCAATAAATCCTGCACACAAATTCTTTACAGTGCCTCTTAGAACAGGATCTCTGGAGAACCCCCCACCAAAGTCCTTACAGGTGTTTTATGTTAGGCCACCTCAGGTATTTGAGCAGAATTTCTATGTATTTTCAGCTTAAAAGGAAAAGCAAAAAATATGCCTGAATTTATATTGTGCTTCTAAAACAAGAAAGAGCTAGCAATCTTCATATTGTTCACATATTTGTATTTTAGAATAATTGACACTTTCTTGACAAAGGAGGAACTGCTTTAGAAAAGCACTACAGAGGCTGCATTTAATCTCAAGTCCTAACCTTGTACCAGTATATGTACTATAAAAAGCATTTTTAAAAGAAACATAGTATAGTAACAAACTAGAAATGGCTCAATAAAACAATATTTCAAAGGCTTATGTCAGGTTTCATATTTGTGTTTTCAAGAATTAAGGTGGCTGGAGTGCATCTTTATGAGGCACTTTGTAGATATTTGAGCATAGTGAATTTGATGCTTATGAAAGCAGGAGACTCGGTGCTATCAAAGCCACAGAATAATCTTCCTCAGCGAGTTTGCCTTTCCAGTCCCTGTCAGGGATTGAAGAAAAACTCCTGCACCCTTCTGTTGGCATTTTCGTTTGTATTTATATTTTGGTACATTCAAAACTGATTTTGCTCTTTTTTTACATTCATTCTTATGAGTGATATTGATTCATAAGAATGGCTATTGAACAGTCATTTTCAGAATGTAACAGTGATTTATTTAAGTAAGGAAAATAAACTCATTTTATGATGACAGTAATTTCAGGTTGAAACAATGAGTTGCCTTTCTAGCTGGGTTTACTATGCTCGCACTACCAATCTGTATTTAGTGCTTTCATTCAGGGAAGCAGTGGTGTGAAAAAAAAAAGTTCAAGGAGCAAATTCAGGTTTGCAAATGTTTAAAGTAGTATTCAGTACTAAGAGATCAGTAATAATCTATAGGTAGAATTTGATGGTCTGTGGGTAAATGAGTATAAATGATACGATATTAATGAAGTTTTTACTGTTTGCTAAGAGAAAATAAAGCTAATTTCAAGAGATATCTCTTTTTCAAATAAATACTCCAGTCACTTATATTTGTGGATGTCCTACTCATTAATTGCTTAACGTAGTCTGACTACATAAATTTAGGTGAAGAAAAATTAAATAGAATACTTGTCCCCAAGGAAATCAACTGAAGTATGCAATGGACTTCAGGGAAACCAGGGTTTAAATTAAAAGCTACCAGACATAGTTTTATCTAAGTGATAACGTAGAATTTTAACTTTCTCTTTCATGCAGGCACCATTCTGCCAGTTTTCCCTTGTGAATGCCTGTGTTCCCCTGAAGGAAAATGTTAATGCCTGCCGCCAGGCCTGTCCCTCATGCAGTTTTCTCCACAAAAAAAGTGGAGTAAATTGGGTATTAAAATAATTCGGCTCTGCCTAACAGGAATGTTTGTTCCAGTTAAGAACCAATTACCTGCTAAGACCCTTGAGGCTATCTGGAATTGTAACAGATTTAGGTGCTGAATCATAACGTACAAGTTTTCTACCAGTGCTTTTATATTTTCTTCAGTTTGTGGACTCTTAACGTTTTTTTTAACTGGAGTAGCAGAACCTACATTAAGCAAGTTTAAGTCACTCAAAGGGTTGAAAACCAGAGTACTTGCTGAACACCAGAGTTTAGGCAACTAGCCTTGAGTAAAATCTATAGCACTAACTGAGAAGGAGAATTTCCACATGCTGGACATTTTTTTGTTTGTTTGTTTTCTTTTAAATATAGTTTCAATTCAAAAGAACCTGTTTTCCCCTCCCAGAGACAAAGGAATTTGAAAAAATACTACATCCTACATTTCTAAGAGTATGCTTGCTTTTTACAGCTTCCAGCATTCCTTCATAAGAGTAGAGCTGCTGAGAATTCGTGACCTCCATGAAACTTGCAACAAGATAGCAAATTTCAAGAGGCATTGAACAAAACTACAACTAAACTTTCAAGTTAGCTTTGATTTAAACACTGAGTTAAAATACCTAATGTTCCTTAATCAGTGCCTGAAGGGAATTAAGTACCACAAAATGGAAATAACTATAATTTCCTTAGTAAGTAACATGAAGCCTAAAATAGCTAATAGGAAAATCTGGGAAGGGTGGAGCTAAGATTGAGTCCCTTTGTGGTGGTGTGGCAACTAACTGGGGATTACAGGGGGATTCCTGTGTTAGATCAGAATCACAGCTGCAGCTATTCTCTGACTCCCAGGAGCCAATATCACCACTTTTCAAAAAATAGAGCAGGAGTTTTTATTTAAAGTTTAAGGAGTTTAAAGCATAAAACCTAGAAACTAACATGATTAATCCACTAGGTCAGGATTTTAAGCACTCAAGAACAATTTTTTTCAATAACTGTTTGTGCACATATTTTAATTGACTCTTGGAGAAGAGACTAGGACTTTCTCAGTTCCCTGCACATGATCTAAGAGTCTCCATGAAAAAGCAGACATCTTCTTTCCCTGAACTAAGAGCTATTAGATTTTTGGTACACAAACCCAACCTCACCACACAGGTTAAAAGCTCTTCCTTAGAACAAGACGTTTTCCTGAGGATGGGAATTGTTGAGAGAACCTGATTTTCTCCCTTTAACTCTGGAGCTTTTGAATTAAGAGATGGATAGCAAACATTATCCATATGATCATCATTTGAATAGAAGTGGTTTTGTATAGAAACGAATACAATCAGCACATTAAGTGAACTTTGAGGACATCTAATTTTTTGATACACTTAGTAACAGATAAGCATCCAGTTTAAAGATCTTCAACAAGGTGAAACAAGTGTCACGCTGCTCAGGCTTACCAAAAAGACACAACTTTTAACCACACACAGAGGCAAAACTGTGGATATCTTTATAAATTTAGTAGAGAAAAGTAGGTTAAATTCACAGGATTTGACCTGTAAATATTGAAAAATTCCCTCTTGGGTGGCTGGAGAGTTTAGCATGTTAAGTCCTTACAAGCATCCATATTTATATCTGGCATGACATCTGACTGTTTGATCTTGCAAGATATTAACCCTCCCTGGTCTCAGTCGTACCATTTAAACAGTTGTATGATTGTCTCTGCGACGATAATGAATTCTGAAAACAGACTTTTATCTTGAAGAATAAAATGAATGCCTAGGTCTTCCAAGAGTTGGACTTATAAAAGGACAAGAGAACATCTAGCTAGAGTAAATATGGCAGAGAAATATAATTGCTGTATTACAACAGAAGTCCTGCAAAATAAAGACAGATGGATAAATGGTCTAACCCACTCAGTCATCCCACCCTATTTCCCATCCTGAGCATGAGTAAAAGGGCAAGTGCTACCGAATCACTTCCTCATTCCTCATGATATTGTATTTATCAAGTGTATTTTAAATGTAGATGTGGGTGTTCTCTACGTATGTTAGGGACAGGAAAACTGACTGAGTAATAGGCCAACCTAGCAGAAGTATGTTAGTTATGAGCATCACCATTTAAAAATATATTTATGAGAGCTGAAATTCAACACCATATAAACAAATACAGCTATGTTCTACTGCCATATCTCAGCTTGGTTCTGAGGCTGGATTTCAAGATATGATTTGTGTTATATAAAATATTGTTACTGGCAAGAGAGATACACTGCATATATAGAACTAAAGCATTTGAGCTGAATTAATATTTTAACAGTCTAATCATCCAAGTTATCTAATGGAAACAGCAATTCATATTAACGATACAGTTAAAATCATTACACAGAACATGTCTTCCTATAGTCTTCCCTTTTCTCTGGCATTATGATCATCCTTCCAATGTTCCTCTTGTCCTAAGGTTGACAGTTGCAGTCTTCTTCAAGCAGGAGTCAGGGTGGTGGTTATGATGAGTTGTCAGTCTTTGTCAGTTATGATGAGTTGAAGTCTTTAGAATAGAATAGAATAGAATAGAATAGAATAGAATAGAATAGAATATTTAATTGGAAGGGACCTACAATGATCACCTAGTCCAACTGCCTGACCACTTCAGGGCTGACCAAAAGTTAAAGCGTATTATTAAGGGCATTGTCCAATTGTCTCTTGAACGCTGGCAGGCATGGAGCATCGATCACCTCTCTAGGAAGCTTGTTCCAGTGTTTGACTACCATCTCAGTAAAGAAATGCTTCCCAATGTCGAGTCTGAACCTCACCTCTCCTCCCTTTGTCAGGATGATGTTCACAGTGTGTAGGAGTTTCTTCCTCTTCTCTCTTGGGGTCCACCTGGAGTTACATTTACATATTTTCTTATTGTAGTTTGCCTTCTTATAACTTGTTCCCTGCTGAAGTCTGAAAGTTGCCTCCCCCAGGCTCAGCTGATATTGAGGGCTGTTTCTTGCAAGGGAGTGCCTCCCCCAGACCTTTACCATTCTTGGAGTTCACAAAGCTTCAGCTCATACAAATATGAAACAATAGTCACTTTGCCATCAGATGAATGTTAAAATCAGCTGAAACCATGCCAAGACAAACCCAGCCATGTTCTGACACCCTGCAATCTCAGGTCAGTCCAAGCCTCTTACTGGTTATGGCAAAAATCATATTTCCTGGGCTACACAGCATTCTTGTTTACTGGTTTGTACGCATACACTTCTGACAATTTTTATGATCAACATTTTATTTACTCATAAAGATAAAATATCTGATTAGGAGTTTCACATGGTATGCAGTCTCCAAGTTGGGAAAATAGTTCCTCTTGCTTGGTAGGCACATCCATGCCAGACTGAGCCACTATTTTATCTCCAGCCCACAGCTGGAGGGCACTTAATAAACTGGATGTGCAAAAAAAAAAAAGAGTGCGGATGTTGAGTATCAATAAAGAATATGCAAGATTGAAAATCAAAAGTAAATATGATGGAAACACACATAATTGCTGTCTGCAAACTGAAAATGCTTTTCAGTTTTTAAGATCTAGCTCTTTGTGAGGAGTTTCTAACCAAGAGCAAGGAAGCAGATGTACTTGCTTGTAAGTGAACAAGAATGTAAGTTCCATTCCCCTTAGGACTAAACAAAATTGTCCTGCCATATATGAGAGCCCAAGGATAGCTCAGGTCTTTCTGCAGCTGACTCAGATGAGATAGTAAGTTGGCATGAACAGGGCTATATGTATTGCATTAGGTCCTATTCATCGGGCAGGAAGATGGATATGTTCATATATACTGATTTCCCAGTCAGTATACTCATCCTGAATAATGGCTAAGATAGATATCAAACCTGGAAACAAATGAGCTATGTGTATGTTATTTCTATGAATTTCTACTTCTGTTGTATCCATAGTAAGGAAGTTATTAAGAAGTGAACATTTGTACTTTTCAATGAGCCGTCTCTTACCTTTTTGAATTAAAAAAGTGCATTTTTATTCCATTTGAGTATTAAGATCACATCTCTCAATGTTTTAAAGGCAAAGCCAAGATTTCCAACGAATCTGGCAGGGTGCTGGGAGAGCCGGCAGCTCCCTGGGCTGGGGATCAGCGGTGTCAGGGGCTCCCCGGGGCGGCAGGGCAGGGCCTGCAGCCAGGGCCCATCATCCCAGCCAGGGCAGGGCAGGCCGGGGGGCAGCCAGGGCAGCCTGAGCCTCGGGCACCAGGTACCTCCCTGGGGATGGGGACGGTCTGGGACATCAGCCAGTGGGTGGGGGTCAGGGTCCAGACCCAGGAGGCCCAGGGCCGGGCACTCTCATGGCTATGGCACTGCGGGAGCTGGAGCTCAGATGGGGGCCAAACAGTAGAGGCTGTGAGCTGGCCCCCAGCCCCCCCAGCCCAGGCTCTGGGAGGGGGTGTGCTGTGAGGGCCCTGACAGTCTCTCTTTTGCTAGTAATCCTTCTTTATAATCTCCACACCAGTATTTTCCTCACAGGTCGTAGCGGGGATAGGGACAGGGGACAAAGAAGACAGTAAAACTCCCAATGGTACTAAACATCTGTTAGAGTCTCCCCAGCAGTGCTTCACAGCTGAGGTGAACTCCCTTAGCAGAGCCTTACAGAGGCAGCATTTGGGCACTGATGTTTGCAGCTCACATAAACATGCTCCAAGGCTGCAGAGCTCTGAACAGCTTCCTCCACTTACATCAGTAAACTGCTCAAATGAACTCAAAACAACTAATCTGTCCATATGCAACTGAATTAGCATTTGCAGGACTCCGGCCAGAGCATGGTAATAATTTTCATCCTGTAAGTGGAATTGTTATGAGTAGCAGCTCATAAATAATACGTTTCAATTTTCAAGCTGTGTCAATTGGACACAGACCACAAAGCACATCTTTCTTTTGCCCGTTTAGCTGCCAAATGGAGTGTGACTATTTGCAGATATAGAGTACACTTTTCACACATCCACTAACACACAGTAAAAGTAGGATAATTGTACAAACTTACCTGCTAGCAAAATCAGAATGTAAATACAGTGAGGGGGAAAATTAATTTGAGGGAATCATTTAAAAATAGCATTGAAAGATTATTTGCACTAGTCATCGTACTTTGCCTCTCCATTTCTAGGAATGCATTAGTAAGCTCTTTTTTGTTTTGTTCATGCTCAAGTCCTGTACCCTCAGTATCTAATAAAATCAATGAGGCAATTGTCTGGCAAGAAAAGGTAACTCAATAGCTTATTCATTAAGAGTACTCTTTATCAAATAGTCACAACTTGGACTTAGGTCAGCACAAACTTGAACTGTATTTATTTTAAAGAATCAAGAAACCCAAAAAGAAAATGCCTTGAAGAAATTCAAAACAAATGTGTTAGTCCTAAACCTCACAGAAAATTCAAAGAGAATTTCAAAGATAAATTTTTAAAATTGGACTTCAAATGTGTAACAGTGTGAAGTGGTCTCATTTTCTATGAGCACATTTAGAAGATGGTAAGGAAAATATGAAATTGCAAGATGGTTAGTCAAAAGCTTTGGAAAAGAGTAGCATGCAGCAATTAAGCTAAAATATGGCAGATTAAGGTATTCAAAAGCTGCAAGAGGATTCTACTGCAAAGTGTGTTTTGGATTTTTAATGTCCTCCACTATACTGGCAGTGAATTCTACAGTTCTGATGTAAACATTACACTAACTGCTTGCCCAGAGAGGTTGTTGAGCCTTCATCCTTGGAGATGAGGACAACATTCCCCAACTGGACACAGCTCTGAGCAACGTGCTCTAGCTGAACCTTCTCTGTGCAGGGCAGTTGGACCAGATGATCTCTAGAGGTCACTGGCAACCTCAAGCTATTCTAGTATTGGGAAATATGTCAAAACAGGTAAGGCTGAAAACTTCAGTGTTTCTTACCAAACCAAGTGAACCCTTAGGGAGCACAGAAGTAATGCGTGGATGAAATCAGTGAGAGAGACAATGCAGAAGCTAAGTCTTAAACAGCAGGGAATTACAACCATTAATTTATTTTGCTGTTATCTTCACATTTTTTATTTATTCCTCTCTGTTATTTTTTCTGGCCAACAGATATAAATCTTTAACATCTCTCTAAAATACACAGTGGATTCCAGACAGAAGTGGTAAGTAGGTATTTGCTGTCTCTTCCAGAACAAAAAACAAAGACCATCATTTGAAGTCAGTGGCAGACAGGCTTAAAATAAAAAAAAAGGAGGTGACTTTTAACAAAACAGGTAGTGTATTTGTAGAACTCATTCCCAAAGGATGTTGTGAATGTTAAAAGTTCACATGGATTCAGGTTGAGACTGGATAAGCTAAGGATTACAGAATGCAGAGAAACCACATATGTCTTGAGCATTCTAAGAGCTGAAAACGGATGGAGCTTCCAAGACTGTTAAGGGGAGGAAATCACATATGCTTCCTCTGTTCTTACACTCTTCCCTGGACATCTGCTTATGGCCACCAGAGGAAGCAGGGTACAAGAACAGTTATTGTTATGAAAAACCCATTAAAAACTTACTCTAAAAATTTTACTAGCTTAAAATCAAGGTGTTGAATATAACAAGTCTGAGTGCAAAGGAGCACATTTTTATGTAACAGAAACTAAGAGACGAAATTCAGACGTGTATGCACTCAGGTCCACAGTATACTTTTGCATCAGTATTCATGAGCTAGCACAGTGCACCTGACCAAAGTTTCCTTACATATTTGTTTCAGAATAAGAAACAGTTCCTTAGATACTGACCTCCAGCTTTAAACAGTTGTAAGGGAGTTGAAATTAATATATAACCTATATTTTACCGGTCCCCTCACTTTACACAATTTATGTCTCTTAATTCTTACTACTACTTTTCTTTAAATTTCTTTAGGCTTAGTGCAATAAAATTTGCCCTTTCATATCCATCATCTTCTAACTGCATTCACTGAAATTAAGGAAGGCCAACTCGTTGCAGTGATCCCCCATCTTCATCAAATACCCGTCCCCCAAGTGTAGTTCATAATTAAAAATAACCCAAAGAAAATAATGAAATCATCCCTCTGGTTGGCTGTCAATCTATGTTTTTCAAGCTGAATATCTCTGGGACTAATACTCACTTTTAACTGGTGAGTACCAACAAGCATATTCACTATTTTGGCAAAATAAAAAAAATAATGGGGGAGAAACGCTACAAAATATACACAATAAGTCTAGGTACCTTACCTTATAGTCTTAAAGCTGCAAGAGCCCAAGGAAGTTAATTCAGGCTGAAAATGCTGTCCTTAAGTCACCTGGCATTTTTTTTTCCAATGACTCAAGAACAGATGGCCAGCCTCAATCCAAAATTTCTTTCTTTTCTGAGCTTGATTCAGCCCCGCAGTACAATTTGTAAGTCATTTTTCCTAACTAATTTTAAACATTCTTCAATGGAAGAATGAGCTTTGATCTTCTTTCAGGACATTTACATCTTTTGTATGGTCGCTCTTACACAAAATGTAAATTGATGTTATGCAAGATAGGCTATGGTAATTATGATTATTGTAATTGGTTACAAAATGTGAAAAGAGGAAAGCATGAGTGGGAATTAGAAACTAGAGCAAGATGGAGAATCTCAGCTTCTAATGTTATAGGATACAGAATGTGCACTTGGCTTGCGAAAACCTCCAGATGCTTGTCAATGAAAAGTGAAAACAGGAAACAGAAAATCTGGGAGATCTTAAAGACAGATGCAAAGGGAGTGAATTTTGAAGACTGAAAGGATCAAACCCAAGTCATTCTGAAAATTTTGGCCAGCATGTCCAAAGTTCCTGAACAGAGCATGAATAGATATATAACCTATAAATAAAAGTAAGAAAGTTTTCAGAACCTTTAAGGAAAGCAAATTGTACTTAGGTCTGGAAATCCAATCAAAATGCAAGGAATAGGTTCTCCTTCCTCAAAACACCTTTCATACAGACAGATTTCAAGATTAGAGAAGACCATTAAATCATGCTGCCTTACACCCCCTCACAGAGTAAGTCATAAACTTTCAAGTAGACTTGTTCCTACCCCAGGCTTTAAACCAGTATGCTTTAAAAGCAGTCTTAAAGTATTTTATACTTGAAGCAAACACATAGTGTTTATGGGTATTTTCTGCATCAGGAGAGAGTAAGGAATATATTCTCACCCTTTTATTTAAGAAGCAACTTTGGGGTTTAAATTGGAAGCTTTGTCATCTTACATCCCCTATGCAACCTCTGGAGAGAAAAGACTTCACCATCGACTATGCTGGAGCTCAGGGAAATAAGCTGTCTAGCTTAGCTGCCAGTCAAGGGGTGAATGAAGGCCTTCCCACTGACAGCATTTTTGTAACTAACCTAATTGTTAATAATTTAATAACAATTAGATAAACTGCCAATGGGCATACTTTGCAAAGTCTATTTTACCTTTTCCAATTTTCCTAATGTGGATTAACTATGAAAATGGAAATATCAGAAAACCTAGAATGACTACTTATTTGTTTATTTAGACAACTTTGGCTCCCAGAGTTTGATTCTTGGTCAGGTGATGGATCTGCGGGGAGTAGAAGAGTTGCATGCTCAGCTGGAGTCATAAATGTCTTGAAAGCAATGAAAATCCTTCAGAGTTAGATTGAATACTGCAATTCAGAACACACAGCAAATGTAAATCACATTCATTGACAATCCAAATGGATAGCTAGACTTACTCACAGGGAATTTTATTCCTTTTAACAAAAACTGTTACTTAACTGAACTTCTAATATGAGAATAGGAAGTGGTAAACTACAATATATAAATAGAAAGATCCACTCTAGGATTCTCAGAAAGAATGTTAAGGAGCAGGTTTGCCAAATTTTCTTGAATGTATCTTTTGGGTTCAAAGAACTCAGTTAATTTATATATGGTGTATAGGATTTGCTTGATCTGCACCTCACTGATACTCCTCTGGTGGAGTCAATCATTTAGAACATTGCTGGAGGCCCAACATGAGCCAGTTTCTCCCACTGCTGACACTGCAGCCTCTCAAACAATCCAAAACATAAAGAACAGCTGCCATCATGAGTTCCTTGAGTGACCTACAATTCCGTCACCTTTCCCATATATATTGTTAATTTTTACTATTAGTATATGCCTAATTACATTTCAAAAACATCACATCGTCAGAAACATCAAAATGATAACAATATTAAAGTTTTTTTAAATGCACTATGAAGTAGAGGTTAATCTCAGATAAGAGATCACAAGGTCAAACTAACATTGCATATTTAGGAAATTGTTCAAGTGCATAGACAGCTGAGTCAATTAGAAGATGGAGGCTAATGGACCTTAACATTTAGTTGCTTTTGCTGTCTTTTGTCACATTTTTTCCATGCCACATAGGGAGTTTGCCAGGCAACTTTTCATCTGCCCCAGGCCATCACCTGATACAGAAATCTCCACCAAAGGTACTTCAAGTCCTGATTCACTGCTAGGCAGTGGTGACATTCTGTCATCCCAAATTCCACCATCTTCAGGAGGATACAAGTGTGAACTTACATGCTTTTCCTGAATTGGGTTGCTTTCATGTGTCAGGAACTTTAAGTATAATTTAAGTCAGATTTCTCAATGTGGATTTAATAGTGGTTATGGGGAGGAAGCAAAACCCTCATGCACTTCTTTGAAAATGGAGTCTGTTAGAAAAGACTCTAAATCAAAGTGTCTGACACATCCTGCCATACGTGTGAAATAATCATCTGCCAGAATGCATTAGTGGAGTGATGAATTATGTACCAGTGCCTTCACTGCAGCTAACATTAGAGTCTGATTCTTACTCTAGTTTCATATATTTTTTTCTTACTTCAAGAAAAGAAACAAACCCCCTGCTTTTCCCTCTCCCACAAAACCACACAAAGCCAAATAAATAAGATGATTTTACAGCTGAGTCTGTTTTTTCACATTTCTTTTAGGAGTTCTCATTTCAATCCTAGATTGGTATTTTGATTTTAGATACTAAAACAACTTTTAATTGTAGCTGTTATCTGTACTGAAAACATTAATTAGCGAGAACACTGTCGGAAAATGTATGAAGGCAGTCAAAGTGCCTTTATTTTTAAAATAAACACAAATGAACACATTTGTACGTCAGCTTGTTTCCTTCTCTAAAAGCCCTGGGTTTTTACTGTGAAGTAATTGTGAAACAATTCCATCAAATGGATTTCACAAAAGGCATCTTAATGGAGAGGCCAGTAAATATGTTTATTACCGGTCTTTGTTCCATGGCAAAGCTTAAAGGCTGAAACTGAGGGCAGGGCCCCACTGTATGAACAAGTAGAAAGGGAAAGTGCTTCCCCAAAGAGCTAATAAAACAAGTTATGAAAGGAGATAGCGAGAGATGCCCAAAGCCACATGGAAAATTGGTAGTAGACTAACAGATTAGAAGCCCATTTTTCTCACTGTCCCTGTCAGACTTTTTCTAGTCTCATGGACTAGAAGATTACATGGTCATAAAGGTGACCTCACTGTCCTGACTTTGGCACTGGCAGTATCTGTGTTTTCTGTGATGGAAATGGATACCCCTTCAAATAACCCCGTTGTCTGAGCAAAGCATTTACATCACACACACAGACACACACACACACACACTGTGGCAGCCTCAACATACAGCTGTTTTGTCACATTAAAACATAAAAAGCGGATGCAAATGTATACAGAAAAACTTTACTATAAATTGGAATTCCAGCTCCCATCATCCTAGTGACACAAATAATGCATCTTTCTCTCTGCTGTTATCCCACGGACACCTACCTATCTTGTAGACATGCAAAAAAGTGAATAATCTCCCTATTGCTGCTGAGTCACTGTCAGTGTAACACTTGCTTCCATATTTAATGAATCACAATAATGTGGCATGACGGCAGCACTAGGAGGAGAGCAGAACATGCTGGAGATAACTGGAGGTGTATGTGTGGAAATAATGCTCCTGGGCATATTCTTGAAGTGAATAGTTCAACTCTGACATACTAGGGAAGGATAGCTTATCAGACCGAAGAGAAGTCATCCATCTATGCATTTGGGGAGAGTTGTGGACAGAAATGCAGAAGCAAATTACAGATAAATACTCCTGATCCAAACCACAGGTTACACCTGTCTTTTGCAGCATGGAAAAGGGAAGGAGTCAGAGGGATAACAAGGCAGC
>NW_008825150.1:5989610-5999101 GCF_000699105.1 Pygoscelis adeliae
ATATGCTCGAGGAGAGAGTGCCGTGTTTATGAAACAGACTGAGCGACCTGGCTATTCTTTGCAGTTTCTAATTTTTGCTAAAACTATATTATATAGACTCCTGTGAGGGAACAGGAGAAGGGCATGCTTGGATGACTGGCTTGCCGTCCAAATATACTGGGCATATTGCAGTGAACTGGCTGTTTCTGTCAGTTGGTATCAGGCCTGTGTGAGAGGGTTTGCCTTGGCTTCTTCGGCCAAGGCAAGGTCCTTGGACCAAGAAGGTCCTGTCACCATCATGCACTGTGACTTATTTGGTTTGTCTTGCAAAAAGGAACTGTTTTCTCTGCAACTTCTAAGCTGTATTACAGCTTTGAAATGTAGAAGAAAAGACTAAAGAAGCTATTAATGGAAAAAGTACCTGTATATTCAGCTTTTGCTACTCTCATTGAGAATAACAATGTGTTTTTAAAATCACCTGGCCAGTTTTCACTAGTTTCCCACAAATTAATGATATTTGATATCTTTCTTTAATTCCAAACACCCAGAGTCAGATTACAAGGTGAAAAAGTACCTTTTTAAAAAACAAAAACTTTTCTTGAAAGAAAACTTGAACTCATAAGCCAGAGTAACTTGAAAATCTCAAAGTTGAAGGTATATTTGTTTTAAAATCTCCTAATGTCATTGTTTTCAGGTAACTCTGTATGATAATAGTCCAGTGCTCTAACAGGGCCACTTTGCAATATTTATTTGGCCCAAAAGAAAAAAAGTGGAAGCATTCTGCTGGGAGCTCACTAAGGTGATCCTGGATTCTGAACTGAACTCACAACTCTGTCCTATATTTCACGTTAACACAGTCATTTTACTATTATTTAAAACAGGAATGAGAAAAATACGCAGTTGAACTGTGGGTTTCCAATGTTGCAGTGACCACCTATCTAGTGGGATTTTTCCCAAGTGGTCTTTTAAACTTTATTGGCTAAGCTGCATTAACATGTAAATTGGGGAAATACTTGGCAGTAGTAAATGAAATGTGGGGATATGTAAATGCATCTTTTTTTTTTTGTGAAGCAAACTATTTGTTATTGCAGGTATAAAGTCTGAAAATGCTAGAATAGCACATATATTTTCCTCTGACAGTCTTGGATTAGTAGAATGACATTCACATCAAGGACATTTTTACTGCTGAACATAAACTTCATGGATTTGGTTGTTTGCAGCACAGCCTTTATTAACAAAACAAAACAGCAAACAAGGCTGTAACTTGGATGCTTTACCAACCAGAGGGTTCGCTAGATAGGAAAGAAACAGCAGCCAGGCGGAATGTAAAGGAGAGCTAACCTGTTAAGAGACTTAACCTGTATTTATAAAGCTTGCCTAGAATTAGTAGTGATGACGTGGGAACGTAAACAATTTTGCTTTACAATATACCTCTTTACTTAACCAATGTTCATACCCCAAATATTGTCTCGTATTGGCACTGCCATATCAACAATTTATTAGCATCTGAGGACAGTGCCTTGCTCCATTTAAGTAATCAAAAACCATTCCTCTCCGCCACTCCCAGTAATCCTAAATTCATATCTTGGAAATATTCCTGTTTCTGCATTGTCCTATCCCTTTGTAGTACAGGTCTCACATTCTCAGCTTATTTTTCCAAACCTGACTTTTTTTTTAAAAGAAATATTTTAACACTACCACTCTCAAATGCCTTGAATTTATAAGGTAGCAAAAGAGCACTGTGTACAAATACAAGTTTTGCACAACCCTGGGTGCAACAATGCTTCAGAGCTGTCCTTTGCTTAGGAGGACTAGGCACATTCTCTTTTCAGACAACAGATGTTGCAAAGCTCAGACTCCTAGCAGGCTGCTGTAATAGCCAGACAGGGACTGACAACAAGACGATACATAATAAGTGCACCACAGAGCATTATAAATTAACATTAACAGCAGTTCCAACCAGAGGTGACAAGTATAAGTGTCCCAAGCCTACCTATACACATTACAAACTTAACATTTACTTTTGAAGTTAAGACAGCCAAAGCTTTGTCTAGCTGCAAGATCCAACACTTCCACCTTAGTTTGTCATCCACTGATCAGGTAGTTATATACAATAGGATTGTCATATCAAACTGATTTTATATGCCTTGTCTTTCTGACAGTCATCTTCCCCAAACACTTCTCCAAAATCCGATGTAAGCAGACGTGAAGTCTCACACTCGGGGAGCAAGACTCACATGCCAGGTTTGTGCGTCGCTTGATAAGCGACTGCAGCACCGGCTTTCCGCTCAGTCTGTGTTGTGGTTTAACCCCAGCCAGCAACTAAACACCACACAGCCGCTCACTCCCCACCCCCCCGGTGGGTTGGGGGAAGAATTGGAAGGGTAGAAGTGGGAAAGAAACTCGTGGTTTGAGATAAAACCAGTTTAATAATTAAAAAGGAACAATATTTTTTTAAAAAAGGAAAAGAAGGGGAGGAAAAAATGGAAAATAAAACCCAAGAAAAACAAGTGATGCAAGTGAAAACAATTGCTCACCACCAACCAACCAATGCCCACCCAGTCCCCGAGCAGTGGCCCCCCCGCCAACCTCCCCCCCAGTTTTATTGCTGAGCATGACGTCACATGGAGTGGAATATCCTTTTGGTCAGTTGGGGTCAGCTGTCCCGCCTGTGTCCCCTTCCAGCATCTTGTGCACCCCCAGCCTACTCACTGGTGGGGTGGGGTGAGAAGCAGACAAGACCTTGACTGTGTGTAAGCACTGCTCAGCAGAAACTAAAACATCCCTGTGTTATCAATGCTGTTTCCAGCACAAATCCAAAACATAGCCCCGTACAAGCTACTATGAAGAAATTTAACCTATCCCAGCCAAAACCAGCACAGTCTGTGACTCCACACCGCAGTTACAGCCAGATCCATGCTGTGTTAAGCAGCTATATCTGCCATATGACATTGCTCCTGGGGGGGAAAGCTGGTCAACAACTGGGAAGGAGGAGCATGGCTTTTGAGATCCTTTGGGCAGCTGAGCCCATTGGAAGACACATGCCCTAGTCTCTACCATGTCATGTGCCATTCTCCCCTTTTTGCATAGTTTAACATATCAAGATTAGATTTTGAGAGAGAAGAAGAGGAAGAGGAAGAGGAGAGGAGAGGAGAGGAGAGGAGAGGAGAGGAGAGGAGAGGAGAGGAGAGGAGAGGAGAGGTGTTTAACTGTCAGTTAAAGCTAGTCTATAACTTGCTCTGTGCTCTGACCATAAGTCCGCTGGCTGCCACATTAGCAAGCATTTTGGCCCAGTTAAAGCCATTTCAGCCCATTATTAAACAGAAAGGACCATCTTGCTCTGCCCCAGTTATTGGTTATTAGTCCTTCTTGTTCTGCAGGAGTGCAGGCCACTTAGATAATTTGTTTTCTTTTGCAGGGAACAGTGTAACTCCTAGGTTTGCCAGGAATATATAGTTTTGGAGGAACACTGAAGGTCTTCACTTTTTGACAAACTGAACTGCTGAGAGCTGTCAAACAGGAGTGTGATAAATTAGAAGATTAGGAGAAATTTATTAGATTTTAGTGTAAAACTTGGGACTATCTTTATGAAGAAAAGTTGTTGGCAGAATAGGCA
Organism: Pygoscelis adeliae; assembly: GCF_000699105.1. Taxonomy (NCBI): domain Eukaryota; kingdom Metazoa; phylum Chordata; class Aves; order Sphenisciformes; family Spheniscidae; genus Pygoscelis; species Pygoscelis adeliae. Next base: position 5,993,206 of record NW_008825150.1, read on the forward strand.
GCAGTTGAAATATATCAAGTGAAAATTGTACCTTTACTGTATTTGACAAAAAAAATCTGTCTTTTTGTTTTAAAGTCTTAGAACTGTTTCTGGAGGTTAAGCTTGCAAGAAGAATTTGTTCCCTTTTATTAAAAAATTATTTTTATATATTGAGGACATGAAAACATGTTTCTTCTTAAGTGGCTTTCACATGTAAATATACAAAATGCAGGTCAAAAAAGCCAGTGAAGGAAAAGAAAATCTCACGTCTAGCTCTAGTGTAAAGAAATAAAAGTAAGTTAGTTGATAATTAACAGGAGAACCTGGAAACACAGCTATTTCAAATGGGCAGTAGCTCATAATGTTTCCTCTGTTATTCATTTTATGATTCTTGTGTGTTTGGTATTGTTTTTTTACATTTTACCTAATCAAGTAAAACTGAATAGTTTTGTGCAATCACAGTACCTGAAGGATTAAATAAGGGACTCTGCTACAAATTCTAGATAATCAGTCAGTGAAATTAATATGAATTATTTAAAAGTTAGAAACTAGGGATTGACCTCCTACTGTCAGAAGAAAGGTAGATAATTTACAAAATTATATAGTATGTACCTGCAGTGGGTTTATCTGAGCATGTAGCTAACTGCTTGTACAGCTGCTTGAAGGAAAATCTACCATAATCCTGTGCACATAGAGTTAGACTAAACAACATATGCTGGATCCTAATAGCTCATCTATGTTGAGAAGTCTCAACCATAACTCGTGTACCAATGTAGGAGGTGATGGTCACAGTAGTACCCTTGGGGCTGCTTCAAGGTTTGCTGAAATTAGTGAAAGAATCTCCACCAGCTTCATGAGATTTGATTTCAAGTGACTGGGTTTAAAGAGCAGATTAGACTGAATAGCTGAAATTATAAATCATCACAATATGATATTTAATCATTGTATGATTATTTAATTGTCAGTCCTATAATCATTACATGTATATACTATGGTGATCAAGGCTAATCTGTGTCCATTCATCCAGTGATATTTTCACATTAAAATTCAAGAGCATCTATACCTTATATCAAAAAATCCAGTTAACCCGAGAGTGCATTACAGCACTGTAAAATATGAAAACCCAAAGTTGTGTAAAAATGCATTTGAGTACAACAGGCAATGCTTGTGTTTGCTCTCAGTCACCTGAGTGACACAAAACTCTGTTTGTAACACAGTGTTCTACCCCACCACCAAGGTTAATGTGTACACTCACGCCTCACCAGATTTCTACGTGACTGCCTCTACATACTAAATGATAGGTCCTTTGCATTTTCCAGGCATTACAATCAATCACTTCCAGCTCTGCATCTGGCCTCTGTTTTGCAAGCCTGGTCATTCTTAACTATTAGCTGTACTGTGTCTTTGTTAATCATACCAGCTATCAACTTCTTAGGTCAAAATCAAATTCATAACTATGGTGGAAAATTATGATTATTACAGAGAACCAAGAGAGAAAAACCCATCTCAGAAAAGTTGTAAGCTAAAGTTAATCAAACTTTAATGGTCTTTATAATCACTTAGCACCATTTAATCATTTGGGGACCGATCCTTATTCTTTTGCCCAATGTCTTCCTGTTACTCACACACACTTCATACTTTCAGGGTTTTTCCACCTTCCAGGGTGGAAAAACACCCCATAATTTCTTTATTACATGGTTTGTTTGTTTTTCTGCTGACCCATACTAGTTGTCTTCAGTGAAAAGCAAGGACTGCTGTTTTTAAAGATTCACATTACAATCACAACAGCTGTTTCCTGAGCCCTGGTTAAGTCCTTTTTTATAATTTGTTCATAGTGGCTTTAAACGAGTTCCTGCCTCTGCCATATTCAGAGAAGCCATGAGTGGTTTTGATCTGGCACTACTATTTGCATTGGATAAAAAATTATTGCCTGTGAACAGAATCATTTAGAAAATGAATATGAAAGGGACACATTCTAAACAAATTCAGATTTTATTTGGAGAGAATATTTTAGGCCACCAGAAATATTTTCTGAATTATAATCATAGTTGAATGCAGTCTTTCATAAGTAAGTCACAACTAAGTGAAATGCTCTTCTTAAGAAAATAAGGAAAGAATATAGCTCAATTGTACTGCCTAAGTCATTAATAAAAATGTCACTGGAATATTTGTGGACATGGAGAAGGTTGGGACAAAATAATTCTATCAGTTTTTATTTAGCTAAACTTTCTTTAACACAAGCACTCCCAGAGTTTCAGTCAGCAGTAGAGACAAGTGTGATCTCAAAGTCTGTGTGCAGGCCAGCAACCAGAAAGGGTGGTGAGGCACTGGAAAAGGTTGCCCAGAGCAGTTGTGGATTTCCCATCCCTGGAAGTGTTCAAGGCCAGGTTGAATGGGGCTTTGAGCAACCTGGTCTAGTGGAAGGTGTCCCTGCCCATGGCAGGGTATTTGGACTAGATGATCTTTAAGGTCCCTTCCAACCCAAACCATTCTATGATTCTGTGGTTCTATGAAAGTCCTGTGTGCCAGTCCTGATTCTAACTCTTGGCAGGTAAATTGCCTGTGATTGAGTTAATGGCCACTAATTCAAAAGAGCTATTTCCTCACTTCCCTCGGGGAAATCAGTTATGAATTGGGAAGAGTGATTAGTCTGTATTTTATGTGAAGAGTGCTTTGACTACAAAAATATTCTGTAAGTGATGGGATTGTTTAATATGAAAGGAATCACAAGCAGATTTGAATAAATAAGACTCTATATGTAATCAAACTTTTGGTGTCTAAGAAATGTAAACCCTTGAAAATATGAAAAAAGGAATTTCTGTACTTTGGCAGTTGCAAGATGGAGTACTGAGAGGAAAAAAATTGGTGATATGATCAGTCAATGAAAAGTTAGGAAATAAAAGAAAATATATGAAAGACTGCATTAATTAGACACCATCACAAACCAAGAAATTATTGGGGAGATTATAGGCCCACAGGTCTCTATTTCAGAACAGCTTTTTTAATACTTATGTGATATAAAACCTATTCAGATGCTTTTGATAGTGCACATTCGATTATGATCAAAATCACCCTAAAGTCAGTTTAGAGGCAGTTTCAGGTTTTGGGGTTTTACTTTTCCACTAGGTGTGATTCTTGCATTTCTTAGCTGAAAAGAGTCGCACCAGTTTCCAGTTAATTTCACTCTCCATTTCTCCTGCACCATTCACATCGATGTGGTTTCTGGTTGGCAAATACTGCAATGAAGTATCAATTTTTAAGCTATTATTGAAGAATATTCACAGAAAACACATTTTGAATTAATAAGCACTAGTGTTTATTTTAGAAATGTGATTCTGGAAGTTATATTATAATATGCAATCAAGGAAAATAAAACCAGGCATTCAAATAATGTAAAGTACCAGGAAATCATGAGCTTATGCTTAAAATAATGAATTGCTTGAAATGCATAAATATTTAAATATTAGGTACCTATATTTGCCTCTCACTTTCTAAAAAAGGTCTTTGAATTCCATATTTTCATACTGTTTCAGAGTCATATGGGCTATAAATATGCATTTTAAAAAGAATATTAAAAATTTACAGTCTAAAATAATAACTTGTATCCATGAGCTTATATTTTAAAAATGGCAAATGGTGGGCCTTGCAACACTTATCAGATCTCTGTGTATAGTTTTAAAGGGTCTCTAAGCTTCTCACAAACAAAACAGATCAAGAATTATTCTGTAACTAATTTGCTATAATTTATTTATATATGTTTTTATAAACAGACCAAAAGGTTCTCTGGCCTGTTCTTATTGCTAAACTGAGTATGAGAAACTGCCTCTAATTCCCTCCTGACTTATGAATTATTGGAGACTTTCTCGCCATAGCAGCCTTAATACATCTCAATTTGTGTCACTACCTACCATCCATGTACCCATGTCTGTAGCTTTTTTTTAAAATACAAGGCTTATTCCCCACTATAAAGTAAAGCCTTGTAACTCAGCCATAATAAAAAGTGAAGAAACCCAGATGATTACAAAGTATGCCCAATTCACTCTTTTAGATAAAATCTCATATTATTTCTCTTTCAGTGCAGTATTTCCTTTGTAGTCATATTTCAGCCAATGCTACCCATATCTTTCCTTAAAAAAAATAAAACAAAATGTCTGACAGTCAAGGAATAAAGACAGTTGGAAAGAAAAGGAGCCGTTAAGATATAAGAACAAAAAGGAAATTTTTCCAAAGTCTTTTCTAAAGGAAGTAAAAGCAAAGTTAGAAAATTTAGAGCCTCACCTCTTTCTTCTCTTGCACCTCATGAAATCTACCAGGTACCCAAATCCTATATCCACCTGTTCCTAAATGCAAGGGGTGTGCTTCCAACTAACTTGGAAGACAGGTTTCAGATACTAAACTTTTCTGATGCAAAAAGTTTGCAGACACATTATCATCTTAAATCTAATAAATAGTGCATGTTTGAGTCTAACCATAGCTTAAGTAATTAGAACAGTAATGGTAGGTTTGGTGACATGGATTCCAGGCTCCAGACCAGGACAAATCGATATGGGATGGTGATATTTCCCCTTATGCTCTCCCATCCTCCAACTTTTTCCATCTTTAGGAACTTGCTAAGCCAGATGTGTATTTCACAGAACACAACAAATCTATCTTCCTTGAACTTGTCCAGTTTGCTCCAGCCTGTGAATGCCCTCGAATGCTTTCAAGGTTATTCACCTGTTGTATGATGAATCACCTCCTTTGGTTTGTTTTGAAACAGGTTCCTACTAGCTTCATTTGATTCCACCTCAGATTTTGTGTTGTTAGAGACAGTGACTAATCATTCCCTACCCACTTTCTCCATGCCACTCACAATTCTGCAGTTCTTCATTATACAGCCCTCACTCAGCTCTTTTCCTGGCTGAAGAGGCTTTATTTACTGATTCCTTCATTCCTGGTATGGAAGCCATTCCATACCTTTCATCCTTCTCTTTGAGGTTACACATTTCTGGACCACCCTTCTTAAAAATGATACACTAGGTTTCAAAAAGGCTGAAAGAATATTTAAGGTGGGGATAAACCATATATTTGTATAGCAGCAAAATGTCCAGAGACTATAATTTGATACATAAGATTCAGATTTTTTTTTCCTGTTCATCACTCCGTATTGATTTCCAGTGGATTTTTTTTTACCATTTTACCAGTCCCTTAGTCTCATAATGTTTTCAGTCTGCCCTTGTTCTTATTACTTTGAATAGCTTACTAATACTGGGAAATGTCTTCATCCCATTCCTTTTTCCAGTTCTTTTTATGATTTTGTTGAACTGTGCAGGTCATAGCAGAGATCCTTGAGGAATCTCACCGTTGATTTCCTTCCATTATGAAAGCTCAGTATTTATGCTTTCCTTTAGATTTCAGTAAAATAGTGATTACACTATTTTAATAACACTCCAGTTATACTGCGTAACCTAGAGCTTGGGCAACCAGGTCTGGTTCAGATTGCTTGTTTAGGGCACTTTACTGAATTCTCGTAGCTCTTCCTAGCTGACCCCACACACTTCCAGCATCAGTCACATGGCCTTTCCTTCTTTCATTAGTTTCATTTGTAATTTTATTTCCTCGGGACAGCACTGACAGGAAAGTACACATCCTATGCCACAGCCAGCAAAAGCCTACGAAATATGTTTTGGAATATACTTTCATGTAAGTTAAGTCAGGCAACGTCTGAAAATATAATATGAACAAGGTCAGCTTCTTTGCGGCAAGCTGTCTGGCAGTGGTGGGAATAACTGAATGCCAGGCTATCACTGCTGTAAATAAAGTCAGCACCAGGTAAATACTACAAAATTACACTATATTTTTCAGCATTCTGTTGATGAATCGTGTTCTTTCTCCTTGTAGTTGTCCAGTCTTTATCAAGCAAGGCACAATTGTAACC
>NW_008825150.1:5999126-6027941 GCF_000699105.1 Pygoscelis adeliae
TGATTTTTATTTTTAACTTTGAAAGAAATAAGCAAAACTAAAATACATTGTTATCCTGCTAGAATGCAATTTTCTGTTGCTATGGGCAACAAAGCTCTGTTTACCTAATGGGTTGCTTTGCTACAAAGGGGAAAAATATCCCCTGAGGATCAATACAGATTGTGCCCTGTACTGTCACGTCTTATGACTAAGAGAAGCAGAGAAGCTTCCAGAGGGCTATGAACTTCAGTTACCAGAGAGGGTTAATTTGTTCTCCATCCTCTTCTTTCCATCTTCCATTTCCTCAAAATGAGTACATACATGTTACTTCTTGTACTGCAGCACATTTTATCACAATGCTGAGTTGTCACAGAAGGTTTTACTGACTGGTATATTTTCCTATTATACTGTTTCTCTCAGAAGGATCATAATGAGAACAGAGAATGGCACAACATTAATTCATTTACATTATAACAAATTCATTATTATAACAATGGGAACGAGAACAGAAAAGCACATTGTCTTCCCATTGTCTTGACAATGTGATGGGTAGAAGGTGGCCAAAAATAGCCTGAAATGTCCCATGACAATCCGATGAGCAGAATGAGGAACAAGAAATCATGCATTATACTTCATACTGCTCTTGAAAGCCAGCAACAGCGGTGCTGTGAAGAGGTGACATACCAACCATTTGCTCTTAGGCTATGGTTATGTGACTGTGTGACTTATAGCAGCTTAGCAACTTATCTCTTCACAGCTGTGCTGCCTTTCTGGCCTTTTGTACATGTTTTTAGCGCTCTCATTTATGAAGCAGGATGTGTTTAGACTTTCTGACAGCTACATAAACTAATTTGTTTTGCCCCACAACCAGAAGGAACTGGGAGCAAGCACTGAATCAACTGTGGCTTTTCAGCTGATAAGGGGCAACAGCTTCAATCATTAAGATTTCCTTTGCTCAGCTACCAGCAAAATCACAGCTATTATCAACAACTATGTTTGTTTTATCTTTTACAATCACTGAAACAGCCATAGAGGTATTTCTACAAAGGGGCTTGCTGCCATTTTAGTTACCCAATAGGTAAATCTAGATCTTCATAATAACTTGTTTTTGTAGCTATAGCCTGTATTCTGTAATTCCAGGAGGAGGTTTCCAGCTATGAAACCTATGTAGAGGGCAGGTGTGCAAAGGTATAGAAGAAGAAGAAGTTACCTGGCATGTCTGAGGGTTCTTTCAAATCAGGGGACTATAGTTTGGGCCACACTAACTCATACCATAATGCAGTCTTGAAAGTCTGATTTCTTATTGGATGTATAGTCTATGTAACCAATTAAAATATTCTGTAACATTCTATAGACTGATAAATTATTTTAATTTTAAAATTTGCTTTTATTCAGTGCAGAAAAATGTATTTGTGGTGTTGCTGTGCTTTTGATAAATTTTCTGGAAGGATTCTCATTTTTTTACCACCACCAGTTCTTTGCTCAGGATTCCCTGATGCCTTGTTTTCTGAAGACTATTAAAACTATTATCTGTTTATTTTTCACAGTAGTCATGTGATAGAATTCGCGTTATTTTTGTTGTATTTATAATTGTTAATACTTGTCCACACAGAGTTAATGATTAACTGGCTAGTACAGAAAACAGAATGGAGGAAATCAATATTAAATCAGAGGAGTAAAATAACCTGAGTGGCTCACAAAACCTGAAAAGGAAAGCAAACAAAACCTCAGATGACATGATGATGAATGCAGTGTAATAGCAGAGAATAGAAGAAATGGCTTCTAGCTCTCTCCCCCTACACTCCTATTTGCAGTATTAAAATGCTCTGGCATAGCCTCTTGAAACTAAAGCATGCTTCTGCTACAAAGGACAGTGTTCTCAGTGCTAGACTGAAATAGATGCTTAGTAGTGGTTAGTTAGCTGAAAACCAAGCAGCTTCCCTAACCTCTTAAAGTGAATGATAATTTCTGTCCTGTCTGTGTCCCCAGACGAGACCAGCTCCTAAAATACATCCAAGCAGTTCTGATTCCGTTCAAATTATAATTGACCTCACAAGGTGCTGGAAACTGGAAGCACAAATAATCCAGGTCTGCACAAGCCAAATCTCTCTTCTTTATCTTACTCCCCTGTCCCAAAATCAGGGACTGCAAGGAGTACAACCACAAGCAGACTACAAGAATGCCACACCATCTTGGTATTTTCTCAATATTGGACAAATTCAGAAACAACTATATGTTTCCAGATGTACGTAGGAACAAAGTAGGCTGGAACATGTCATCAATTAAAAATGTCCTCCTTTTCTAGAACCAAAAATACAGCAATTCACACTTACACACATCTTATTGTCCCAACAACTCAGACAGAAAAATACTCTGTCATAGTATAATTAAAACCATTTAAAAATATTTAACAAGCTGGAGTGTAAGCATGAGTGCATGAAAAAAGGTTATTTTTTAAAAGGTTATCAGACTTTCAGGGCAGAAGGTGGCAACCATGGAAGGATAAAAGTTTTCAGGAAAATCAATATGCATAACCAAGCCCTTCCCATAGGGTTATCACCTCTGACAAAATGTTGCATCACAGCTTTCAAGTTACTTTTTAGCAGCTTAGTCTTTTTGTGGCTCTTGATAAGCAGGAAAGATGATAATTCTTCAGACTTTCAAGAGTCCCTGCAATAGGTATGTACTACTGCTTAAAATACAGTGCAGTAAACATGGATGTTCCAATAATAGAAGTGCAGTCACAGAAAACTGCACTCATTGATTTTCACCGAGACTGGATTGAGAACCAAAGCCTCTTTTGAAAGGAAACAGTATTGTTAAATTGCTTAGACTTTTTAAAACTTAGACAGAAGCATAGTTTTTTCTGTTAGACTTAACACTATGTACGGGCCTGTACAGTGGTATAAACAGAAGATACCCATAAATATCCCAGCAATACCAGACCATGCTAGGCATTCTGGGCATCTGTTTTGGTTTAATCACCATTTGTGTCGTGATATCAGCAGCACATAACTATTCTTTCAAACAAATATTCCCCTTAAACTTTTCAGATGCTGGAGAACAAGAAAAGTTAGTCATACATATTGAAAACTAAATCCATTGGGAATGATGTGAGGGTTTTGTGTTTTGGTTTGGGTTTGGTTTTTTTTTTTTTCCAAAAGAACCATTTTATTATTTCTTATTATGTCAGAAGTACCAAAATGAATTAGCAGCCTAAATCTCTTCACTTCCAGTGAGTCTCTGAAGTGTATGTAGTCAGGACACTGCTGCCCACTGCCAGGTGCAGTAGGTACAGAACTAGGTGCTCCAAGGGCTTATTGCCAATATAGAGAGCTCCTGGATTTTCCTCTTAGCCCTACTTCACAGCCCTATCAACTCCACATGTGTTATATGGATGTAGGAACTTTTTGTAGGTCTTCACTGTAGAGCACGATTCTTTAGTACATCACATGTTTACTCTAAGGCTTTTGCGTAGAAGGAATTCAAAGCTATTTCACTTCATGTGTTAAATATGAGACTTGTGATTCTCACTTCACAAAAATCCCAGAAACTCACCAAAGTTTTGACAATTCAGCTGTGCAATGTCTGTTCCTTATGTTCCTGTGTGTGCTTCTTACACCTTTAGCACTGAGGATGACTCACCACCTGAACACAGCTGGAGTGAGAAAAATGGATACAGCCAGGGGACAGAAATCAGGTTTTCACCCTGCCCAGCTGCAGGGCTGTTCTGTGCTCACATGGTATGCACAGCTACTTGGCAGGGCTTTTGATGTGGCATGTGGCTGTGCCAAGCATAACAGATCGTGACACACTATCACGTTAAAGCCCATGACCCGTATAGCAATCTCTGTGTCAGGGACCTGAGTGCAGAGACCATCTCTGCACCCTCTCCCCCTGCCAGAGGTTTAGTTGCTGGTGTTGGAGGTCAGCTCTGACACGGTGCAGCCGTGTAACCTTGCTGACTTGTTTAAGAAAGAGATCCTTTTGCCCTTTGCTCGGGAGCTGCATTTAAGCTCAGGCCCTTGCCTGGTCCTTGCCTGAGCTATACTGCAAACGTGCCTTGGACTTGCTGAGTCCACAGGCTTGACTTCCCAGCCAGACCTTGGACTTGCCTCATTGCTATGAATTTGTCTGATCATCTGGACTCTGGACTGAGCCCAGCTGCCATCCCCAGCCTGCCCTGCTCACTTCGCTCAGGGGCAGTGGGACTGGCCTTGGTCGGTGAGGCCACTGCCCTCCCAGCAAAGGTAGCATGTCCCCATCCCTTGCTGCTCCTTGGCAGTCTGGCCCCTTCCATGTTCTCTTCAAACCTGCAAGAAAAAAATAAGAAAAAAAAAAAAAAAAGGAAATATCTTTTAAACTTACACACTGAACCATCTGTATTGGAGATAACAGGGACCTGAAATTAGGACTGAGATCCCACTGTGCTATACTATTTGTCCACAGCAGCAAATAACTTCATAAAAAAGAGTGGTTTAAATCCTCTTTAGTTTCTATCTATCTTTTCCTGCCCCATGATGACTTATTAGCTAATGCTCAGAGGTCATGGAGTATGTTTGAGGTAAAGTGACACCTTCTGGAAAATGTCTCTAAATTATCAGGAACAGCTAAAAAAATACACTATATTTATATATTTAAGCTTTTCATTAAGCTTTTTTTTTTAGAAAGAGAGAGTGACTTTGACTTTTCCTCTGTATCTTGAAAGTATTAATGACATATCAGAGATCTTGCTATGAAGTGATAAAATGAAGTTATCAATTTAAATACTTTGAAGCATTTCTAGAATCAACATTGACTTAGAAGGTGAAAGCTGAATCTCTGTTCCAAATCTAATCCAACAAAATATGACTTTTTCCCCCACAAAAATCAAAAGGAATATTATGATGAGCAGTATACCATGAGTGTACACGTATGCAGATATGAACTTTTCCTCATTAAGGAGCGATCATATATTTTATGTATTCATTTGTGTTATTTTTTAATGTAAAAGTTAGCACTCATATAACTGATTTTGTTGTAACTATTTATGCCATCATGAACTTGATTCTGAGGATGAGAATCTTTTTGCCAAGATCAGAGAGGACTTGTTCTCTACACTGACTACAGAAGAAAAATATGGAAACTAAATCTCTGACTGTCAGATGGTTACGTATAGTTTTAGGTTCATCTAGATTCTCCACAGATACTTCAAATTATTCTCATAACATGTTTTAACATTCATATTCTATTGTTGTTGTTGTTGTTATTATTATTGTTACAAGCAATCAAATACAGCTCAGAGAAAAAAACTCAGTCACCTCAATCTGAAAAATCAATGGTTTAAAATCTATTCTGAAAGGCACCTCTAGCAGATAGACAGTTGCACTAGATCACATATTGTACATAAGCAAATAAAAAATATTAGTAAAATCTGCCAAATAAATAATTCCAAAGTTAAGAAACATCAGAATTAATTATCTTTGTAGCTTTAATTCGATCCTTTAATTTATATACATTCTTTACAATCTGTAACAAAAGGAAATCATAGCTCTTCCAATAGGATTCTTGCCTTATTCAGGGCACCAAATGAACAATAAGAAGTTATTCAATATTTTGCTTTATGCTTATACCGGTTATTCCTGATGCCTTAAATTGTGTACAATTTAAACACACCTCCAAGAGAATTTTTCATTTCTTTGATGTTCTGGCCTCTGAGTGCATAATAAATGCTAAGTGATTCGTGTCACCATATTTCTCAAGGCACAAAAGAGCCAAAGTACAGACATCTTTTCTTTTTTTTTTTTCCCCCCAATTCAGTTAGTTTACATATAGGTATGTGAGGAACAGAATATACCAGAGTATATCAGACTATACACATTTTAGTTCACAGGTCTGCATATGTGCCATGGCAACATCCCATCTCTGTATGATGGGGGCACACACCAATCCTATGCAATACCTTTCAAATAGAACTTGGTATAGGTCCTAGGTGGGAACCATGGATGCTCAGAGTATCAAAACTGCAGGTCATGCATTACATTGTGGTAGCTAAGTCCTAGTCTTGCCAAAGAGATCTAAATCTTACAAGGGCCCTGGCACAGCTCTTGGTGAGATGGCCAGGTTCAGTAAATCACACATGCAGAGGGTTAGGTACCTGAGCAAAGGAAGCCAGAGACCTGTTGAACAGAGGTACATCTTGAGAAGCAAGTGGGATATGGAGAAGAGGAGAGGAGAGGAGAGGAGAGGAGGGGAGAGGAGGGGAGGGGAGGGAAGGGAAGGGAAGGGAAGGGAAGAGAAGAGAAGAGAAGAGAAGAGAAGAGAAAAGAGAAGAGAAGAGAAGAGAAAAGAGAAGAGAAGAGAAGAGAAGAGAAGAGAAGAGAAAAGAGAAGAGAAGAGAAGAGAAAAGAGAAGAGAAGAGAAGAGAAAAGAGAAGAGAAGAGAAGAGAAGAGAAAAGAGAAGAGAAGAGAAGAGAAAAGAGAAGAGAAGAGAAGAGAAAAGAGAAGAGAAGAGAAGAGAAGAGAAAAGAGAAGAGAAGAGAAGAGAAAAGAGAAGAGAAGAGAAGAGAAAAGAGAAGAGAAGAGAAGAGAGAAGAGGAGGAATAGCCTAAGACCTGACCCCACTAAGACCTGACCCCAAAGATAGATGCATTGTTACATTGGTCAAGAAGCCACCATCTATTCAATTTTTCTGATTATAAGAAAATGCCCCCACACTGGGGAGCTGATGAGTTGGCAAGTAGGCCTTGTTCAAGGGCCAAATAAGGCATCTGTAAAGCATAGAATAACTTCCCCTATTTTACTACCTACCTGGGATGGCAGAGTGCTCTTATTCTCCATCACTCACCTGGGGAAATGACTAACTCATAGCAAAAGGGACCAAACTGCTCATTAGTATAATAAGGAATGCGAGCAACAGCTTCTTCATATGTTTTTTTTTTTTTACCTTGACCTGGATGGAGAATCTTCAAAGACTTGTTTGGCAAAAATCCTCCATCCCAGTTAAGCTCAGCCAGGCACAGAAGTAAGTGAACTGAGAAATAAGTTTATTATTATGATCAGTGGTGCAGTGATTTCCAATTCAAGGATTAAATATGCCTCCCTGCAGTTTGTATGGAGGGAATAGAGTCTGTCTATCTGACAAGGAGTTTGGCGTTTTCAGGAACTTGGGCTAAGATGGAGTCCTTTCTAATTGCTGAGAGAGATGGCAATGAATATTTATGCTTTGTTGCAGCATGACTGGTGGGTTTGAAAAGGAATTGATGTTAATTTTTTGACACAAAAATGTGCTAGGACACGAGCCCTGAACTCAGCATTATCCACCAAAAATGTGTACCTCTATGCCTCAGGCAGACTATACTTCCTTTCAACTCTTTTTTTCTCTCTGAAATGGATAGGTTTAGCTTTTTGTCCACCTGCATTTGGATACTTGAATTTGGACCACTTCCAGGCCTGAAGTTCAGATACTCATCCCTATAAACGGCAAATTTAAAAAGGCAAAGGAGGAAGGACCATGGTAAAAGCAGCATCTTTCCATGATCCACGGGCTCTTTGAGAAGTGATCAGAGGGAGGCCAGATGATCTGCGGAACATGCATGCCACTGTTTCTCATCCACAAGACAGGGACTTCCACATGGAGTGGCAGAGTTTTTCGTTCATCTAGGGGAACTATGGTCTTCATATCTAATCACATCCTTGTGCATGGATCTTAGCATTTTCACTCATGAATAATGACTCCAAGTAGCTGTGCCTCAGCAGTTGCGCACTATAGATCACTGCATACCTATAGCATCCAGCCAGAGTTTGAAATAGATATCCTACCTTTCATCTCAATTCTGAGCAAATGTAGCAACACCGTTAGGTTGATTTTCGCTAGTTAGTTACCAAGCTTCTAGGGTTCTTGCTACCTTTTGGTGTTTGATAGCAGATTTTAAAAAAAGAAAGGCTGTGAGGACATTCCTTCTTTGCAACAGTAGCTTCCAAGATATTTTTCAAAATTTTGGAATGGAGTCTAGACACTAGACTAACCCAATATTTTACATGCCATTTATAACTTTCCAATGTACAGGGTGCTGTTTTTTTTTTTTTTAATTAAAAAAAAATTTGCCATTTATCATAATCATGGCTTTGATATAAAAGAACTATCCTCGGCACAGAAGATACAACCTAATGCATGTTTTTCACATTCAGATTAATTTAAACTGCTGACAGTTCTGTTCATTGATTTGCTTTTTGTTTAATGGCTGATAAGAATAATACATATTCTGGAGTTAAGCATAAAAATTACTGGCTTTCTTCAGATACATTGTAGAGATTTATTAGGACCCGTGTCTACAAATACATTTTTTCTCTCCTGTACTTATATATTAATATATTCATATATAACTATATAAAAATATATTCATATATTTATTTATATATTTATACAGATACAAATATAAGTCTGTGTATTTATAATGTTTTCCTTGAATAATCTTTTTCAAACTGTTACGTATATATATTGTCCACGTTGTATATTTCTTTTCCTTCGAGAAAGGAAAAATGTGATATCCCTTAGAGCAAGTAGAATGAGGGAAAATCTTACAGCATCATTTTATGGCAGCTGTTGTTCAGCTCCCTTCTGAAAAATTGTTAAGGTGATAATTATAGCATGAATGTAACTCCCTCCCCTTCCTCTTTCATAGGCTGCTACAGTGCTAATAACTCAAGAGAATATTCTTTCACATTAAGGTTACTAATTAGTTTAAAATTCCCCAACAGAGGTAAAAAACCCATGAGTACTGACTTCATTTTGCTTACCTCATCGTCCCAACATCCATTTGCTTGGAGTACTGTACTGAAAGGCAAAAGATTCTTCTTTGCCCAGTACATGAAATTTTGACTTCTGGTAGCTTTGCACTTTAAAGAGTGGGATAAAGTTTTGTATTTCAGAGCATTATAAAATTTTAAACCTATAGAAGATAAGGAAGAAGCAGATTTTTTGTGCCTCCTGCGATACCTGTTTTTATGGAGCTAGTATATTCTTTCATTGATGGACAGGTGCTTTGAGCTTGCATGGCTGTTGCTACTTCCCAAGGCAATTTTTTGGTCCAGCATTCCATTTACGACACTGTTGAATTTAACCAGTGACAGTTTTGAAAACTCAGATTGTGAACTGTAGAGATTAAACCGGATTCTTTCTTTTTTTTAAATGAAAGATAATAATGTTTGGTACATCTTGTATACTCTTCACTAGATAAAAACTCTTTCTAAATAGACTATGCAGAATTCTACAGCCCTTCTTAAAAATAAGGTTGGTTTCATAAGCAGTGGATTACGGCTTTTCTTTCCTAAGATACAGATGCTGATTCAAGGAGTAAAAACTGCCACACCACAGGTGGTAGTTCATCAGTTTCATATTTCTGTCCCTTCAGGATTTTTGGGTGAGTGCCATCCAGACCTGGAAATTTGTTACTCTTCCTTATACCCGTTTCTTCCAAAATCTCTTATATTGACATTTCTATTAGGGACAGTTCTTCAGCTCATCCTATGAGGAACATGTATGAACCTTGTTTAGGAAACTAGGACACTCTCTAACCCTTGTTTAGTGAACAGCACATAAAATAAATTTGATTTAGCTGTTTTCCTTATCCTCCTTGAATGCTTCTTTTATGGTTATCATCTATCAGTCATGTGAATTCTCTAGCAGGTTTCCTTCTTCTGATGTATTTGAAAATGTTCATTATTAGTTTCCATGCCTCTAGCAAGTTTCTCCTTAAAATAGTTTTTTTTCTTTTTTTCCTGTTCTAGCTTATCTCATTGCAGTTTTATATTTAACTTGACATTTTATCCTCTTCTGTGCTTTTGTTTTACAAAGCCTTTCTTTTTGGAAGGATGAGTTTTTGCTCCTAATACTTATTTTCTTTGCCATTTAGCTGTGATAGGTTTTTTTGTGTGTGTGTGTTTCTCATACATTTTGTTTCTTTCCTTCTGATTAGTGGTATATTTTTAAATTTAAGCATCGAGTAAGACAATTTTAACCAATCTTTGCTTGGAAGTGTTTTATACTATCAGCAGCTCTTTTTATTTTGTTCTAACTTTCTTCATCCTGTATGTATGGATTCCCCTTTTAAAGAAAGCATATCCTCCACAAGGATGTCAGGTTTCACTGCTGTATGGCTCCCATTACTCAAACATGAAATCGCTGAATACGTTATTGCCACTTCAGTCTTCTGACCTGAACCAGGATGCTATTGATGTAAAAGTCAGATGGTCCCTTGTGAATGCACCAACTACTCCAATAAATAGTTATCAAAGGGGTTTTAAAGTGTAGCTTATACACCATGTTCCACATGTTCACTTTGATTATGGAGGCTTAACTGAAGATTTTTTATAATCTTGTTTGTCTTCATAATTTTTGTAATGTTTTCCATTGTTTTCAGAGCATAGTCCTCCTTTTATAATTTGGTCCATGTATAATTCTGCTATTACATTCGTTCTAATTCAACCAGGACTGTCAATCCATGAAGATTATGTGACATAATGTGACAGAGATGGCTTACTTGACTCTGCTTTTTTTAACATAAAATTCCCTCCCTTTCACAAGTGCAATATAGTCTCTCATTCCTAAATAATTGAACTATAATAATACAGTATGATGATTATTTTCTTTCTATCAAGTTTCCAATGGCATATTAAATATGTATTTGTCTTATAAATATATGTTATTTATCATAAATAAGTATTATTAGAAACTGTGTATTTTCATCTTCCAGAATTTTGTAAAAGCATAATTGCATAGAAGTATTATATGAAAAATAAATTCATGTAAAAGTATCAGTACAGATAGTCTAAATCTAGCTGCTTATTTTTATTTCCCTATTTAACTGAATTTTATATGTTTAGCTTTTACTTACCCTCTTGCCTAAATTTTGTTTACTGCTGTTATATACTTTTTTCAAAGAATCCTCTTAAGGAATGAATGATCTCAAACTATTTTTTCTTTTTTTTTCTTTTTTTTCTTTTTTTTTCTTTATTGATGTTTAGTTCTAAAACTTCTTTAACAAAAAAATTAAGTGCCAGACAACTTAACATATTTTCTTCAGATTCCATATTTCTTGAAGAGCTTTCACTTTTTTTTAACCTTGTCCTGGTTTAACCTCAGCCAGCAACTGAGCATCACACAGCCACTCGCTCCCCCCCCCCCCCCCCCCCGGTGCGATGGGGGAGAGAATCAGTGGAGTAAAAGGGAGAAAACTCATGGGTTGAGATAAGAACAGTTTAATAATTGAAATAAAATAAAATTAAAAATAATAATAACAATAATAATAAAATAATATACAATGCAAGTGATGCACAGTGCAATTGCTCACCACCCACTGACTGATGCTCAGCCAGCCCCCGAGCAGTAGCCCCCTCGGCCAGCTTTCCGCCAGTTTATGTACTGAGCATGACGTCACATGGTATGGAATGTCTCTTTGGCCAGTTTGGGTCAGCTGTCCTGGCTGTGCCCCCTCCCAGCTTCTTGTGCACCTCCAGCCTTCTCAGTCGGTAGAGCATGGGAAGCTGAAAAGTCCTTGACTAGTGTAAGCACTGCTCAGCAACAACTAAAACATCGGTGTGTTATCAACTTTGTTCTCATCCTAAATCCAAAACACAGCACTGTACCAGCTACTAGGAAGAAAATTAACTCTATCCCAGCCAAAACCAGGACAAACCTAAACCATTACTCTTTATGTGAGTGAATTCTGTCTTTCTGTCTGCCTGTCTGTATATCCCTGTGCTTAGAACTAAAGGTATTTCGGAGAAAGAGAAGTTCTGATCCAAAGCCTCCAGCCAAAAGTCTGCCTCTCTCTCACTGCTATGTGCCTTGTTGGTATCCTCATGAACTGCCGACCACTGGATCCTCTACAGAACTCCCTAAAAGGCTGCCTCATTATCTTATGGCTCCTTTGCCTTCAATGGAGTCTAGAATCAGAATTCACCCGTGTATATGTTTTGTAACTTATATACCGGCTCTCCATCCTGTCTTTTCTTAATCTTAAGCCTGTCAAAGACATATCTGATAGAGGCAGCAGGAACATAGCTATAGCTTGTTCATTGGCACCTTTATTTCACATTTCTCCCTGTTCATATGAATGCCAGCTGGGGCCTTGTGTACCTTCCCACAATTCATGCTCACATTTTAAGCACTGCAAAACATATCTTCATGTACACATTTGGGTTGGTTGTGAGAGTAAAGAGTAAACAGTACTTAACATGAAATCACCTATGGATTCCAGCTATTCCTGGAGTTTGTCAGCTGCAAGTACCATTTTTCATGCCCTAGCAACAGATTGTAAATAACTGTAAGACAATGAATTATTTCACTGGGGAGGTGAGATGGCTGCAGACCAGTTGTCAGAGGTAAAAGATTTTGGAGCAGGTTGTGTAAGAATCAGACCAGAGGACTTTGAACCTTGGTAAGAGGAGGTGGAAACTGATGGACCAAGTGTCCCATTTTGTGGTTTTTCAGCTGATGGGGTAAGGCTAGATCTGTACCCTGTTTACTGAGCCTGGATTTGTGATATATTGCATTTTAAATATATTTGTATATAGTTCTAGTTCTGAACATTTCAGTCCTGTGTCTTCCTCTACTTCCAGTCCAAGCTGGAAACTCATTCCTTTGTGTTTAATTGCTTATACATTTCAGCTATTCCTGACAGACATAAATGCAAGTTTTCTTGCAACAACTTCAGGTCTTTAAGCATTTCTAAGACAAAAAGTTATCTGAAAGCTGTGCAATCTGATTCTTATTCAGGTTTGTTATGTTTTAGCTATACAAATAGAGTGTAAAGGGGCCGTATGCCAGAAGGCTTTCTGAATTCTCAGTTTCTGGACTTACCATTACCCAGATGTTGGAGTTTCTGCATCTCTCAATGAAGCTATTTAGGGTGCCCAGTTAATGCACCAATGAGAGCAACCAGGCCAGTTGAACCAAGTGTTTGACACTTCTACTTGTTTAGAGAAGTTATAATTTGTTAGGCTTAGTTTGTACTGGAGGGAACACCACATAGGTTCTGGTTGTCAGAATCAGGACCAGAATGAATAGGTTCCCCACTACTTTAGTTCTTCTGAAGTGTTTACCATATGTTTTCCACACCACTATTTGCTAAGAGGTGTATTTTGTATGTACATTGCACATGTTTATGTGACTGCAAAGCCTCAGATATGTACCTAACTCATAAATGGAGGGCAACACATGGAAATAATTGAAATAATTCTGGAAAACAAATAGCTCTCAAAGAAATTTAGGGTTTTTTTAAAAATAAATTGTTTCTGATGCAATTGAATATGTAAAATGGTCATGGATGCTTTTTGCAACAGCAAATCCAGCTTACGCATCAGCTGTCCATCCTGTTTTTTTTTCTATTCCTACTGTCCTTTGCCCCTCCTGTGCCTCCTGCCCAGTTGTATCTGTTGTTGAATTCCCTGCTCTGGTCCCCCTTACTAACCCCACAAACCCTTTTTCAGATACAGCTGAGAGGGGGACATAACAGAAGTAATGAGGGTCCAGGACTACTGTAGTTGGAAAGCAAAAATTCTAAAGCTAAGAACGTGGTTATGGAATGAAATGGGGACAAAATTCAATTCCTAATTAAACCAGCACACTTGATAAATTATGCGGCTCATTTGTCCCCTCTTTCTGATGTGTGTACCTGGTGCAAGTGTGCTATGCGTTACAGCTGTCCTGGTCTGCAATGTCAGGTAGCGAAAGTGACATTCTTAGTTCTTCTCAGGAAGTAGGACATATGGTGCTTATTTACTGAGCAACATAATTGCATCTTCACCAGTTATCTCAGGTATATCCAAAGGAATTAAGCTGTGCTTCAGAAATGAGACTCTGGAGAAATTATACAAAAACCAAATTCTTTCTGAATGTGTTTGTCCACATTCCTTTTTGTGTTGTTCTATAGATATTTAAAAGTCTGTTGGGTTTTTTTAGCCCTGAAATCTAGTTAAATACCAAATGAAGTATGCATGCAACCTATTAGCATGCGATATCATTTAATAAAGAAGATGACTTAGGCATATGAGCTAGCTTTCAGAATCCACAATGAGTTTTTCCAAAACTGATTCACAGTTTGTGTTTGTACATGTCCAGACACATTGCTATGTAAATCTAATCAACAGTTGATATTTCTCTTTTAAGAATACTAACCATGTCAATTGTGCTCAAAGATCGATTTCAAGTTCCTCAAGCTAAATCCCTGACCTGAAGAAGAGTCACTTTCTGTTAAGAAAGCTGATTTCTGTGAAGCGCCTAATATGGTGTCTGCATCTAAATGACATTTTTAAATACAATAATTAAAAAATCTTCATTGGAGAAATAAGGGTAAGTCAAGAGACTACCGATGCAAGAAAAACCTCATGGAGATAATAAGAGATTTGAGAATACAGTCATAGCAGAGATAGAAGAACCTAAGCAGAAAACTAGTGTAAAATCCTCCTTTTCTGGGAACAGAATCCAGGCTTTCACTCTGAAAACCCAAATTATAGACTAGTTTTTCGGAGAGCTTTAAAATGTTTAAAACTGATGATATAAACAGAAATGGCAGGAGTATGAAAATGTCAAGGTACTAATAGAAATACCAGAAGATGTCTACAGGCAAGGTTATTGTACCATGTGTAGTAATTATCAGTTAATTCAGCAGTTCCCTTGGAGTTCGTATATATAATTATAACTTTTGACTTCATTAGAACTGGATAAACAACCTGTAACTCTAAAAGCTTCAGCTCATACTATCTGAAGCAGATTCATATCATCTTTGTTATAAGCACAACCCATGTATGTGGCTTACGCATACAGTAGGACTATGAATCATAGAATCACAGAATCATAGAATGGTTTGTGTTGGAAGGCACCTTCAAATGATCACCTAGTTCCAATCCCCCTGCCATGGACAGGGACATCTTTCACTAGATCAGGTTGCTCAAAGCCCCATCCAAGCTGCCCTTGATGAGATGCCCCCAGTGATGGGGCATCCACAACCTTTCTGCGCAACCTGTTCCAGTGTCTCACCAAACAAAATAATTTCTTCCTTATATCCAATCTAAATCTATCCTCTTTTAGTATCACTACAGGCTCTGGTAAAAAGTGTTTCTCCATCTTTCTTGGAAGCCCTCCTTAGAGATTGAAAGGCCAGAATAAGGTCTCCTAGGAGCCTTCTCTTCTCCAGGTTGAACAATCCCGATTTTCTCAGCCTTTCTTCATAGGAAAGGTGTTCCAGCCCTCTGATCATTTTTGTGGCCCTCTTCTGGACCCGCTCCAACAGGTCCATTTTTTGTACCGGGGACCCCAGAGCTGGACACAGTACTCTGTGTGTGGTCTCATGAGAGTGGGGTAGAGGGGCAGAATCACCTCCCTCGACCTGCTGGCCACACTTCTTGTGATGCAGCCCAGGACACACTTGGCTTTCTGGGCTGCAAGCGCACACTGCGGGTTCATTTCCAGTTTTTCATCCACCAATATCCCCAAGTCCTTCTCCACAGGGCTGCTCTCCATCCATCCAACACCCAGTCTGTACTGATACTGGTGACTGCTCCGACCCAAGTGCAGGACCTTGCACTTGGCTTTGTTAAATTTTGAGGTTCACATGGGCCCATTCCTCCAGTCTGTCAAGGTCCCTCTGGATGTTATCCTTTCCCTCTAGTGAATCAACTGCACCACTCAGTTTGGTGTCACACAGATGCTGAGGGTGCAGTCAATCCCACCGTCTGTCATTAATAAAAATATTGAAACGTACCAATCCCAATCTCCTGAGGGAGACTACTTGTTACTGGTCTTCATTTGGACACTGAGCCATTGACTGCAATTCTTTGGATGTGGCCATCCAGCCAGTTCCTTGTCCATCAAATAGTCCATCCATCAAACCCATATCTCTCCAATTTAGCAATAAGGATGTTGTGTGGGATCTTTTCCCACACTTTTCCCACCAAGGCCTTGCAGAAGTCAAGATAGATGACATCAGTTGCTCTTCCCTTATCCACAAACATAGTCAATTCATCGTAGAAGGCCACCAGATTACTCAGGGAATTATGGACTTTATGAAGTCCATAAACATTTTAATTTTAATTTCACATAATATAATGATGGAAAGCAGAAATAATCCCATTCTAGGGGGAAAAGAAAATGAAGAAAAGCAGGACAGGGCTAAGCCTGGATCAGAGTTGCATGGGAAGAACTTACTTTGTGAGCCCTCGCATGGAAACTGATTAGCCTTCAGCATACCACATGGGCATCAGCTAATCTGATCATCACGTTTCATCACGTTTCCAGTTCATCTGTTTGGTGAACTTCACTTAATTACATTACATGTTAAACAGCAGGCATTCCCAATGCAGAGTAATGTTCTTCTTTAATGACGCAATTCTGTCTTGTGCATGTTATTCTTGGGCAGAACCATCAGGAGTTTGATGCCCGGGAATCTCTGATAACTGGAGTAGCTACAGGGCTTGCTTTCAAGTCTTGTATGTACATACTCCAGGGCTACCAGCAGTATCGGCTTTTCATCATTATGACTCAGGCCTACTAGGAGGCGAGTTTTTTTCTATTCTGGACATCTTCTGAACTCAAAAGAATTAGCGGTGGAGCTAACAAGTCAGGAGCATCTCTCCAATTAAATCCCATAGAGGGGTCAGAAAGTGATACATGGATAAGGCCTAGCTGGATTGTGTGCATCTCTCAGCATCTGTCATTGCTGTTACTAACCTGTGTGAAATATTTCCTTCTAACTCCATCTTTTTGAAGGTTGGAACTTTATTCAGTCAACAAGTAAATTTGTATGCACTTTTTTCCCCCACTACCCAGTTCCATAGTGAGGTAAGAAACTGGAGAAACAAGTTATTAAACATGCAAAAAACATACAGCAGAGAAACCTTCTTTAAGGTTTTTAATCCGGATATTAAGAGGCACCAAAGAACATGTCATTTTCACCTAGTAATTTCTCTTAAAGATAAATGTCCCTGTTGAGGCATGACATCTCTTTTTGAGGACCAAGTAATAGAAATATTTTACAATTGACTGGCACACATATCTGAAGCCAGAGAAAGGTATAAGTAGCTCTACTTTGTGTTCAACGTATAATAAATGTGGTGCAATTAATTGAACTGTGATGTTCACAGAATCACAAAATCACAGACCAACCCAGGTTGGAGGGGATCTGGAAAGATCATCTGGTCCAGCCTTTCATGGGAAAAGGAGCTTAGATGAAATTATGTTATTTGTTTGTGGTAGAAAACCCCAAAGAATTCCTGGTAGAATGGAAAGCAAAGCGTTCCTTGTAGTGGTGAAGATGTTCAGTCTCTATCAGATCCTGCCTCTGATTTAAAATCAGTTCTTTTGAACAGAAATCTGATCCTTGGAGTAGTATAAATCAAAATATGGAGAGATTGCTTAGCATGGATATCTGTGTGGTAGCTCTCTGCTCCTGTCGTTAAAGAGGAGGCTGGAAATTAGTTGCCACGTTGCACAATATTGTGGAATAGCCTGAAGGCTTTGCCACAAGGGCCTAGCTCAATTGCCTGAAATATGTTCTTAGTAATGTTTCTTATTTTGCCTTGTATTTGATAATCCCTACATTGTGCATCTTACAGTAAAGTATCATATCTGTCACACAAAGCCCGTGAAAATGTTTGTTTCTGTTCCTGCAGCACTTGTGTGATACACCAGTAAAAACAGCAAGAACAGTAAACATATGAGAGGTAAACTTCTTCTTAGGACTACAATTAGTACAAATGGCTCTTATTGTGTGCCCCCAAACTTGTCATGTTAGGACATAACCGACTTGTGCTGAAAGAATCAAAATAGTTTGTCTCTGAAGAAAACAAGGTTAGAAGCAACTTCTTTAAGTCTGTTACAAAATATCTACTGATTTCAAATTCGGCAAGTTAGTTTTACTTATTTAAGGTAAAAGTCTTGTATGCACTAAAGAAAGACACGCCATCTGTGCTGCATAAATCACTGCCTCTACTATGTCCTTGATTAATCAGACCTTCGTCTATTTGCCGGTCTAGACCTTGTGTGGGGAGAACAGCCTTTGTGTCCTGGTTTCAGCTGGAGGTGCACCAGAAGCTGGGAGGGGGCACAGCCAGGACAGCTGACCCAAACTGGCCAAAGGGACATTCCATACCATGTGACGTCATGCTCAGTACATAAACTGGGGAAAGCTGGCCGGGGGGGCCACTGCTCGGCGACTGGCTGGGCATCGGTCGGCAGGTAGTGAGCAATTGCATTGTGCATCACTTGCTTTGTATATTATTTTATTATTATTATTATTATTATTATTATTATTACTATTTTATTTTATTTCAATTATTAAAATGTTCTTATCTCAATCCATGACTTTTCTCACTTTTGCCCTTCCTATTCTCTCCCCCATCCCACTGGGGGCCGGGACAGTGAGTGAGCGGCTGTGTGGTGCTCAGTTGCCGGCTGAGGTTAAACCACGACACTTTGCTGTGCTGATGACAGGAAGGTTCAGTTTCAGGTGAGAAGAGATTTCCCACAACATGGCTTTTGTTTATGGTTACAAAAATAGACTAATTGCTTCATTTGATACACATTTAATATGGCTTAAAAAACCACATTCTTATGTAGGAGATGGACTGAATGCGGGATGAGAAAGAGATCGTAATCTGTTTTTCAGCTCTCCCACCATTGAAAGTCTTTTATAGCCTTATGCCTAGTGAGAGGCTTCCCACTTCCCCTATAGCCCAAATAGAATAGGGGCTAAACACAATTCCTCTGCAGCCTTTGAAAGTGTAGCCTGCATGCATGTTCAGGTCCCACCAGGCTAATAGATTTTTTTTTTTTGAGGGCTTTGTGTAATTGCAGTGATGATGGCCCTCTGTGCAGACTGCTTTGCAACTGAAAGCTCTGTGGAGCATATGGCATCTGCCAACCAAATGGTGCCATTTGCTTAATTTTAATTCTGTGAAACCAGCTTTCCAAGAAGCAAAATTCAAACTACAGAAGTTACTAACAAATCTTCCTTTTTCCTGGCTCCTTCTCCTGCAGTGTGCAATATCAAATGCATTGAAATGCAAGTAGTCATTGTGAATGAAAAATGGCTTCCCACATCTTCCATCCACTTCCCCACCAGCCATCCTACATCCAACCCTCTCCCACCAATGCATCCTCTAATATGGCACCCTTTCCTCTTGCCATATAGCTTTTGCAATGTCCCCCACAAGACTTCACAATCCGTGTGTTGTCTAATCCCCTGGATCAGAGCAGAGCTGCATTTGAACACACTGACAACAGCCAGTGGCGAGAGTCATGTCTAATGGGGCATGTTCCCTGGCACAAGCTGTAGAAGTGGCAAAACTCTTGGCAGCTTCAGCCCCACTGACAGCTACAGAAGAGGATGGGGAAGGCTTTAGCTCATACTGACCCTATGTTACTACCAAAGACACAGCAGTTGGCCATGTTAGCCAGCCAGGAAGCACTGAGGAAGCCCCAGAAAGGCCACCCTTGAGACTGTTTCTTCTACTCTGCTGTTTCCTAATTTGTGCATTTTAAGTGCTTTGAAAAGGATAGATGGGATGGAAAACATTTAGATTTTTTTAATTTTCTTTTATTTTTTTTAAGCTAAAAAAGGTGTTTCTGCCTTTCTGGAGCATATTCTCTATGAAATGAAAAATTTCCCCACAATTCATAATCCACCCAGGCACAGGAACTATGATAACAAATCACAATTCAAGGTCTTTTCTAAAAGCTTCTGTGGGTAAGTAGTTCTCAAATCATTACAGACACTAACCCCACACCAATATAAATAACTCACAGCTGAATATTAATCTGCCAGCTTACAGTTCTCTGTGCCGGGTGTAACATTTAATGAAATTCACAAAACAATGCTACAAAAGTGTGGAAAACAGGCAAAAAAACAGAGTGCAGAACAGAAATGGTAATGTTCTAGGCTGGAATATTCATAATTTCAAGACAATATTTTATATTCTGGAGGTTAAATTAATTTTCATCATGTGCACACTCTTAAAAGGTCAATGCACATAAAAAAAATTGCTATCATTTTTAGATATTGAAAAAGCCCATCTTTGCTCTTTTTCAAGATGATTAAAAGGCAGGCAGATAGAAAGGCAGGTATTCTTTGCAAGTTATACTTCAGGTTTTTTAATATTTTTTTTCACAGAAATGTGGTATAAAAGTGAGTGAACACCTAATTCCCCTAGTTTCCAAACAAATGATGTTTCCAATACTAATGATTTCTTATTAAAATTAGTCTCTGACAAAACAGGACCTCTGAATAAATGAAAGTACATCACTTAATGATTTCTGCTGTTTAAAAAAAAAAAAACACCAGAAAAATCACTCCATCCAAAATCAGTCCCCAATATATATTTTCTTGTTGAATGTTGTCAACTTCATCCTCGCCACTGACTTTATTTACTAGCTCTCTAAGACAAAACTGCTCAGAAGTAGTTACCATATTTTCAGCTAGCTCTGATGTTTTGGAGTACTTACTTTGAGACACACATTAGCTTGAAATGGTCTTTCTAATTACCTTAAATTAATTAATCTGGAATTAATCTGACAAATCACCTCATCCTAATGCACACATCTAAAAAGGACCTGATAGATTGCAATCTAAAGAATCTAAAGATTTCTGTTTTTCTCCAACAATTACAAGCAAAAAAAGACACACACCCCCCCAAACAGAAAAAACCCAACACCTTCCCTCCCCCCCACCAAAAAATAGCAAACCAAAGAAGCCTGAACAACCACAGGCTCTTGTGCTTTAAATATTAATATGGACTGTATCTGGGACTCAGTCTGACAAGACCATGAATGGATATAATTGTAAAGAGGCTTTATATTCCTTGATAGACTTACTAGCCTCTGATTTTTCACTTTGACCCTCTTCCAAAAGTTTCCACCCTATAGCAGGACTGACTGAGCAGGATGTGTTAGCCTATACTGCCATAAACTGAAGCTGCCTGAAAAGCTTGTTGATTAGTACAAACACGCCCTTACACACTGCTTTTGGAGCACAAGCTGGGGTCTCTGCGTGGCATGGCACGGTGTTGATTTAACTTGCCCACTCACCTGGCACTACTCTCTACATCGCTGCAGCGCGACTCTGCATTGTGTCGTGGGGAGCTTTGTCTGGCCACAGGCCTTTTCTGCTCCTGTAAACAACAGAGTAAGGGATGCTAAAATGTATTTTCATCCCTCTGGTGGCTGTTGTGAAAATAAACAAATTTTGAACCTAAAAAGTGCTATCAAATATTCATTATTTTTAATGATTGCAAGATAATAATGTAGTAAGTAACACATTTAAGCAGAAGAAAATGCAGTAAATTAAATACCAATGATCTGTATGCCTGAGTTAAAGCTACAGGTGGGATATTTCTATTACCTTGATTTTGACAAGGTCCACAGTGCACTCTTCAAATTCTGTTATTAATAGCATGTTTTAATACATCTAGCAAATTAAAATGCAGAAAATGCTCATGGTGCATTAATCATGTCCATTGGTCTGCAAATTTCATCTCTTATTATAGGGAAGAGGAGAAGACAGTGAGTTACAGCTGTTGCGGCTTATGATGATCATGATGTGATCATGATGATGATGATTATGGACATTATTATGTGCCTTCACAGACATGCTTGAAATCCATGTTGAGGGCACTGGGTGAGTGTGATTCTTCAGAGTGAGAAAAAAATCATTA
Organism: Pygoscelis adeliae; assembly: GCF_000699105.1. Classification (NCBI taxonomy): domain Eukaryota; kingdom Metazoa; phylum Chordata; class Aves; order Sphenisciformes; family Spheniscidae; genus Pygoscelis; species Pygoscelis adeliae. Next base: position 6,020,793 of record NW_008825150.1, read on the forward strand.
TGGGCTATATGTGTGATTTTGTTGGATATGCTGAATTGCAAACTGACTAGAGATATTCTGAGTTCATAATTTATATACAAATGCACTCACATTAAATGTAATCCTATACTGTACTTCTTCAAACGTGGTTTTTCAACAATGTGCAAAAACTCTCTCAAAGGCACGAAATTCTGCAGTTGAATTAACTGACATTGCAAGTGAAGAGATGTTTTGTTTCAATGGAGTTTTCTGAGCGGTGCAATTTGGGAAGTCTACTGAAACAAGTTATGCACAATGGTCTTTTAGCCCACAGATGTTCTGAAACAGGATCTGTGACTCACCAAACCATTCACGGATCCAGGATTCTCCTCCTGCAATTAAATGTGCTCTTTCTAGATATGGGCAAGAATCTCAGGAAATCTAGGAACTGGGCAGCTAAGGCTCCCATGCTCCAATTACATTCAACTATGCTCAGTCCTGCACCTCTCACTTTAGCAAATTATGAGCACATGTGCGCAAAGGCTTAACAATATATTTCCTGGTTCAGCATTACATGAGAGTCATATCTCAAAGGGGCACAGTTGTTTTGCGAAATGGGATTACGGTGATGGATTAGGTTGATGTTTGGTAAATTTGTTCAGAAATGTGTGCATCACTGTAAAATGCTGATTAACTCATAGTGACTAGTAGCTTTACTTGACATTGCTAGCTCTGCCATTTCTCTGTTCATAGTGCTAGTCAGATAACTTATTTCCTCAAAAAATTAAAATAAAAAAAAAAATCACTCATTACTGGTGGAGAAAGTAAATATCACCCAAAGGCAAGACTTGTCAATCATGGCTTCATTTACAATAAATACTCATGTTAACTGCACATGAAATCTCCTTTAAAAGTGGTAATTTGGTGAACTGAACAGGATTCCAGGGCTGATAGGAATTGCAGACATCCTGCTAGATTACAGATGTAGAAAAGCTCACTTTCAGTGCCTCTTATCTGGACAGTGCAGCTTTCAGAGGCATTTGTGCCTTCTGGACCCAGAGACATAAAGTTGCATAAATAACTCCAGCTTCACAGCTCCAAGGTAGACTAAGGAGATTAATGGACTTTTTAGAAGGGAAACTGACTGACTGATTTTTTGGGGGAAAAGAAAACTGATTCCTTCCCCCCCCCCCCCCGCTAAAACAAAAAAAAAGATTAAAAGAAAATAAAAAAAGAAGAGAAACTCTATAACTGTGTTAATTATGTTAATTCAAGCACTTTTTCAGCTATGACTGTTACCTCTGCTGTTCAGGCACCTGGATGTAGGGCAATTATTTTTCTCTCTTGCCTACATAAGGAGATTTATTTTATGTTACAGAAACGTTGTGTAGACCCTAAAAGCCTATTTTGAGATATACAAGCCAGGAATTTCACAGCAGGCTAGCACTCTCCTGCCTTGATGACCCATCAGAGTCTGAGACCACAGTAGTTTGTACAAGGTGACAATGGTCTTCATTGACAACAAAAGAGCAAGAGCAAAGAAAAATAAATGTTTAGTCCAAGTGATCTGCCTTGTCCCTCCTCAGGCAGCAGGGCAGAGTTCAAAGCTTTATCCAAATTGTTGTTTCTCAGTGAACTTCTATCAGTTAGAAACTTCTGGGTTTAAGTGACGATGTTCTACTCTCAAAATACATTCATGCACCAGATGCTGCTCTGATCATAGCTTTCCCAAATCTACCTGACATTAACAAACTATCATCCCTCTGTCCTGATCTGAGATTTACTCATAAAATGCATGGTAAAGGGGATCTTTAAATAACAATGTGTGACTAGTGATCTGCACATAATCATACTGTCTTGTGAAAATAAACTATGAGAAATAATACAGATTATTTCAGCCAAATATGGTTCTTAATTATATTTATAATTTGACCACTTCATGCACATACAAAATACATCAAACTCATAATGAAAAAAAGCAGACAATGCTCCCCAAATATACAAAGAAGCATTTTAAATAACATTGTCTGTGTACGAGCACATTTGTGCGTATCCTTCCAAAATACATTGTCACTCTTTCTCTTCTTCCATAGATGTCATAGCACTCTTTGAACAAGACCTTGTAGTTCTGAATTCTCACAGGCATTGCAGCCATGAAAGTTGTAAGGTGTGAGCTAGAAATTTAAATTTTAAAAGGTACATAAAAATTTAATGCAATTCCCCACATATAACCACTTAAGGGATGAGGAGCTAAAAATACACACTCTCGTGTTAAATCGGGAATCCTGATTTGCATATCACATGATTTCCACCTGAAATCTCAGAGTGAGACACAAAGTTATATTTGTTCCATCAGGCTGAGATGCTGTTATTCCTTTCTAATAGTCCATTAATGGTACATTTGGCACTAGATACTAACAAATGAATCAGAAAAAGTAAAATATAACTCCCATTACTGTTGAAAAGAAATAGATTCCATAGTTCACCAGAAAAGGACTTCAGTGGTGTTTTAACAGTTTTCCATCAAGGATGCCAGCAAGGATTGTATAGGGGATTAAGTATAAATCAGGGATGCTTGTTCTGTGTATGTTCTCTCTGCAACAGCCTTCAGTGCTAGCACTTTCCATATAACTGTAAACAAACAGAGGATCCTAACTGCAACTAAATTCCATTAAACTGTCATGGAAATGTGAATTTATCCAGCCTCCTGTATCAGATCAAAGTTAGCAACTGTGTGAATTCGTGCAAGGCTGTGCGGTGTCCGGTCCCATCTCTTAGACAGGCATTCTAGCTAAACTAAGTGCAAACCCTCAGATAAATTGGCTTCCTTAACACAGCTGGCTGATGGAAAGGTTTATCTGCTTGTTACACCGACACAAGGTGCAACCCTGTTTTCCTCGTACTCCAGTTGCTGACAGTGCACCCACGGGCTCCTGTCAAACAGCGGGACAGTCTCTGTTCCCAGAGGCACACAGCAAAGCTCGCTGGTCCTGGCAGCAACTGCGAGATCCTCTCACACACAGCCTGTTTGGAAAACACTGGGTTAGCCTTGATTGCTGTGTTTGTTAACACAGCAAACCTAGCAAATCTCTGTTTTCCAGGCTATTAATTCCCACTGTCTAAATTCTGTTTCCTGATTAGAAGTCGAAGCTCAACATGAACCTCTATGTGGCTGGTGAATCCTTTGTGCATTTTCTTGGTGGCATCAAAATCAGTATCAGCTTGGCTATTTCCCCTTATTGGCATCATGTTCTCATTTGAGGAGTTAACTCATTTGTGACTCATTTGTGTTTATAACTTTGCTTTTTTTTTTTTTTAATTCCCAATTAAAAAGAAATCCAATTCATATTGTAATATCAGATTTCTCAAGTAGTGAAATGCTAGTTTTTCTGCATTTTCTGCATCTGGTTTCTTGTACTTAAAGAAAGATTATTTTTTTTTTTTTAAAGTAAGTCTTGAAAGACCTAGATTGTGACTTAGTTCTTTGATCTCCTCTCCTGGTATCACTCACAAGAGCAGCAAAGCAGCCCTTTTGACCAGAGATCACATATCAGGAAAAGATTTACCTGGAGCAGACCCTGAAACTATAGAAACACAGCTGCATAATGCTGTGGGGTTTTTTTTAATCTACATCCTAACTTTTTATGACTGCATTTTACGCTAAAAGCACATTAACAACATAAAGCATTACTTACTTTAAACGCTGTCTTTCCAGCATAAATGACTTCCAACACTACCTTCTAAATCTGCGGATTTAGCACATGGAGACTAGAAGTATGTGCTGAAAACAAACCAGCTGTGGATCTGGGTAATACTTCCTCGCTATACACTTTCTTCAGAAAATAGATAATATCTGCTTTTGCTTTGTTTTGCCACAAGAGGGCACTCCCTTAATTCGTGTCATTACTACGGCAATGTCCATTACTATAGACAAGGTAGACTCGTTTTCTATCTAAACTGTTATTCCAACTTTTTATACAGATAGGTTGAAGAATTTCATTCTGTTTATGTTCTCAGCATGCATTTGACTTACATCAAGTTACTAGGCAATATTATTTAGCTGTGAGAGCACACTGTGCTTCATAAATGATTGATAAGAAAAAAATGGTGGGAAGTAAATAGGATTTCCCTTCATTATCTTTAGAAATAGCAGTACACTGTATTAACACAACTCATTGTTCTCAGTGATAAACTCAGACAGGTCACAATCAAAAGGAAAGATCTTAAGATGTGCCGCTTTCAGAAGCACGAGAAATTTGTGAAACAAAGAAAAGATATGTGTTCTATTTTTCATCCGCTTGTGAATGCTTAGCTATTTGAGTTTGCTTAAATATGCCATCATATGCAACAATATACAGCGCAAGCATGGTCCACACAGGAAACTGGTTCAAGCACTCAAAGTCTGAAGATTGTCACGTCCTCCCTAATGCAAAACTCTGATTGCATTGACCTACTTAGAATCAGATAGTTAAGAAGATTTTGTTTAAAATGCTTCTAAACAGTCATCATGAGTGTACAGTATAACTTACCATAGCATTTTTGTTTTCAGTCCCGATATTTTATATATATATATATATAAACCTGTGTCATTTACCAAAACCAAGACTAATTTCTCCCTCTTACTTAAGTCCAAATAAAATTTCACCCAGAAACAGTAGATGGATTTTTGTCCATCAAGAGTCAGCTATGTTCCTGGGCAACCGGTAATGCTCTGGCCTGACCCTTGCCTTCTTCTCCTGAGGGTTGGCATATTTCCACTTGGATGGAGACATTTTCAGCTTTTTCCTCTTCTTATCTGTACACCACACTTTTTCACAGTATTCCTCCACCCTCTGGAAGTTGCTATAACCTATTAGTTGAAGAAATTCCTTGTACCATGGCTTTGATGCCTGAGGTATACTGCTCTGCATTGGGCATGGCATTTTGTGAGGTATCTCCTCCTCATAGTCTTTATTGAACATTTCATCTACACGTTCTTCCTCGACTATTTCCAGGGTGATTTTCCTGACAGTGTGAACAATGCTGTGTTCCACTGTCTGACAAAAATAGGTCCCTGCATCCAGCCGATGCAGCTTCAGGAATAAGAGGCCAAGGTCCATTTTGATTATTCTATCATCTGTCTTCACCTAAAAACCAAATTGACAGAGTTATAGAGCACAGGCCTTTACTATTACATTAAATCAGTGCAATAACTTCTGAAATGTACTTTCATGAATGTAATATTACATTTCAAGAGGAAGATTAAGGATCCACTATCCTTTAATTCACAGTTTTTAAGTAATGAAAATATTTACTTGAAGTAAAGAAGTTGAACTGTGAAAGGAAAGTGATCTAGAGAATCTGGCAAGCATGGTAGAACAGACAGTGGAGCAGATAGTTTCCTGTTTTCCCAGCATGGGTTAGTCACTTGTGGCTAAATCACAGAGGGAAATAAGGTTGAAACATGCAAATATACTACTGGATGGAAAACAAATGGACATTTGCCAGATGACCTGCAATAACTGTCGCTGTGAATGCTCTTATACATTGACAAATGTTTTTGGGGCGACACTCAGGTATTTTTATATCTAACTGCAGGACCATTGTGATCTAAAGCCTCAGTTCCGAGTTTGGTGTTTGAGTTCCCCCTACAGGTCCTGAGAGATAGCTTATTAACTACGATGCATTCACAGATGCTAGCAAGCAGGAAGCACTGAGCTGTCTAATCTATCCAGCAGAAGTGCCCAGGAGAAAGGAATCTCCATCTTTCTATTTAAGAATAAGACGCTGAATATAAAGCAGAAAAATACTGCGTGATGAATAGATTGAGAGCAGCCTTGCAGAGAAGGATCTGGGGATATTGGTGGATGTGAAATTGAAATGAGCCAGCAATGTGCACTTGCAGCCCAGAAAGACAATCATCTCCTGGGCTGCATCACAAGAAGCGTGGCCAGCAGGTCAAGGGAGGTGATTCTGCCCCTTTACTCTGCTCTGGTGAGACCCCACCTGGAGTACTGCGTCCAGCTCTGGAGTCCACAGCACAGGAAAGACATGGACCTGTTGGAGCGCGTCCAGAGGAGGGACAGGAAAATGGTCAGAGGGCTGGAACACCTCTCCTATGAAGAAAGACTGAGAGAGTTGGGGTTGTTCAACCTGGAGAAGAGAAGGCTCCAGGGAGACCTTATTGCAGCCTTTCAATATATAAAGGGGGGCTATAAGAAAGATGGAGAGACTTTTTAGCAAGGCCTGCAGTGAGAGGACAAGGGGCAATGGTTTTAAAGTGGAAGAGGGTAGGTTTAGATTGGACATAAGGAAGAAATGTTTTACGCTGAGTGTGATAAGACACTGGAACAAGTTGCTCAGAGAAGTTGTGGATGCCCTATCATTGGAAGTGTTCAAGGTCAGGTTAGACGGGGCTTTGAGCAGCCTCATCTAGCGAAGGATGTCCCTGCCCATGGCAGGGGGGTTGGACTAGATGATCTTTGAAGGTCCCTTCCTACCCAAACCATTCTGTGATTCTATGACTATATTATTCTACTTCTCTCTGCTTGTAATTGTCTTTTTCTAATGACTATATAATTATTAAAGAAAAATGTAATAACTTGCAGGGGAAACATTAAAACAAAGTCATCCTACTAGTATAAAGACATCCTGGATGTTTAGGGTCTGTTCAAATTTACATTCCTGGTGTCCAGTATCTGAGCTACTGGTTCTAATGGAATGTGCATATAATAGGACATTCTCCCCCCATCATAGTTCACTACCTTTTGTGAAAGACCTGATTAACGCATGTCTGTGCCTGAGAAGATCATGGAAGAGATCCTCCTGGAAGCTATGCTAAGGCACATGGAGGACAGGGAGGTGATTCGAGACAGCCAGCATGGCTTCACCAAGGGCAAGTCCTGCATAACTAACCTAGTGGCCTTCTATGAGGGAGTGACTACATCAGTGGACACGGGAAGGGCTACAGATGTTGTCTGCCTGGACCTCTGTAAGGCCTTTGACACGGCACCCCCACAACATCCTTCTCTCTAAACTGGAGAGATATGGATTTGATGGGTGGACTGTGAGGTGGGTGAGGAATTGGTTAGATGGTTGCATCCAGAGGGTAGTGGTCAATGGCTCTATGTCCAGATGGAGATTGGTGATGAGTGGCATCCCGCAGGGGTCCGTATTGGGACCGGTACTGTTGAATATCTTCATCAATGACAT
>NW_008825150.1:6028459-6054588 GCF_000699105.1 Pygoscelis adeliae
TGGAACACCTCTCCTATGAAGAAAGGCTGAGAAAATCGGGATTGTTCAACCTGGAGAAGAGAAGGCTTTGGGGAGACCTTATTGCAGCCTATCAGTACTTAAAGGGGGCTTATAAAAAAGATGGCAGCAGTCTTTTTAGCAGGGCCTGTTGCGACAGGACAAGGGGGAATGAATTTAAACTAAAGGGGGTTAGATTTAGACTAGATATAAGGAAGACATTTTTTAGGCTGAGGGTGGTGGAACACTGGCACAGGTTGCCCAGAGAGGTGGTGGCTGCCCCATCCCTGGAAACATTCCAGGTCAGGTTGGATGGGGCTCTGAGCAACTGGATCTAGTTGAAGATGTCCCTGCCCATGGCAGGGGGGTTGGACTAGATGACCTTTAGAGGTCCCTTCCAACCCAAACTATTCTATGATTCTACGATTCTATGAATAGTTCTATTGTAAGAATGATTATGCATAGATAGGGATCTTCCAGCTAAATGCATGAGGAAATACAAGTGTGAAAATCCATGCAGAGATTTGGGACTTGGACAAAACTTCAGGCAAAAATGTGCCTGAAGTGGGGATGTGATTCATCTTGCTTAATTTTAGATATTTAAAGCAGTGTGTGTGGCATCCTTGGTTATTTTTTTATTCAGTGATTTACTAGTAATTTTTTACCTGACCAAATGAAGCTGTCTAGTTAAGCATGAGGCGATACCACTGGCTATAACTGCAACACCATCTAGTCTGACTTCAAAGGCAGCCTACATCAACTAGCTCCCAGGTACATATCTTTATTATAAATGTCCACATTTACTATCACGAGTCCCACTCCAGAGATCTGCAGATGTCTATGGCTAAGCTGGGATCTCACGTTGGCAGTAGAGCCTAGCTGCTAGGCAGTGAGGGAACCATCCTTATCCTTTGGTGGTATGAGGCTTTTCTCCCTATGTCCTTCCACATACTACGTGGGGATAGTTACACTGATATCTATCAGAGAAGTATTGAGGAATAAATATAGTAACACTTATGAAGCACTTTCATAATAGGGAAATGTATGTAAAAGAGGCAGAGAATCCACCATCATCCATTTTCAGAAGGTTCTGTAATGTAATGGGTGAGGCAGCAACAATGAATAGATGTTGAACTGGACTAACATTGGGAGTAATATGTACACATTTCACGTCTGCAATAACATACCAAGAGAAGTGTGGGATTCTCTTTTGTTTTGAGATCTTAAATCAAGTTTCGTTACATTTCTAACATACGCATTCAAGATGCTGAATGCAAACACCAGCTGAAATTTTCAGGTCTATTAATTCAAGAGAGCAGATAAACATTATGATTCTCCTTTACACCCATGTACATTTCAGCAACTGATGACAGGCCTTCACTGAAGATGTAACATTCCTAGCACAGGCTCTTTTAGTTAAAAGGTTAGGCCATAAGAATATTTACCTCTTCCTTCTTAGCTTCATGTGCTCGCTGGACAAACCAGATTACTTTTGCTTGTAAGGTCCGAGGGGTGCACTCCAGAAGGGTGCTGTTGTACTCTATTCCATAAACAAGTCGCTCTTCAGTCTTCTCCAGGACTTCACCTGGAAGGAAAAGAAATGTTTTAAAAATATGTGTTACTGCCAATACTTGTTACACTCCATATTCAAGGTATATTTACTTTTAAGAGTGAAGTTTGATTCAGATCCAACCAGATAGTGACTGAAAAGTAGTATCTGGTGAAGGTCTGACCTGCTAAGTGAATTTTCCCATCATCTCGGACTCTCACAGGATCTGGCTGTAAGATAAATGGACCAAATTGTGCCATGATTCAGCTAAGATTATACACAGAGAAACAGATCTCAGCCTTTCACACTGCTAATTGCTTGTGCCCGGTTCTTATGAATAGTTCATCTATTTCTTTTTCACTCAGTGAAACAGGAGGATTCAATACCTGCTTAAATATAATAAATAATTAAATAATTTTTATTTATATAAAAATAAGCACACATAGCGTTTTGCAGAATGAACCTCTTAAAAACTATAAATACATTAACCAATATTATATGTATCCATGTTATACACATGTAAAATGAATGTATAGTTTTGGCCTGAAGGGTGCTAATAAAAATAAGGTGAATGAAATTAATCACAACTCAATTCTGCTTTTCCATCCAACAAAACATCTGGAGGAAGATAAGCTAGATGTTACACTGGAGGAGACCAATTGCCTTATTAATGAAATCATCTTATTCCACAGTAGTGAGAAATATTCTTGAGACCAATCAGTTTTATACCCTAAAAAACACGGGGTTTGATATCATTGTGATTTCTCTGTTGTATTTCAAACTTACTGTATAATTAATAATTCATATTGGAATATACTTTTCCAAAATCTACTATATCCTCCAATAGACTCCAATTTTAATGAATGAATGATCTGGTAAAATCTATCTAGTATGTAACTAAAATATCTTTCCTCTGACTATCTATCTAAAATCATCTTTTATATTTGATTTTTTTCTTCTATAAATGTATTGTGTGTTATCCTGCAAAATATTGAGGATGTCCAGGCAACCGTTTTCTGTCATTGCCATTCCCAGTACCAATGTTCGAAATCATCACTTTCCAAGGTTTGGACAACAGCATTAGACACAATAATCTATCTTCCTTTAGGGCAAATCTTGATAATGATCATAAATACACATTTGTGTTCTGACATGTCATTGCCCATGTCTGTGCTAAGGAGCTCCTTCAATTCCCACCTCTGGCTGAGGGTCCTGGCAGTATTTCATATTCATTTCGGGATGCAGCCCTATTGTTTCTTATCCCTGCCCCATCTTTCCACTTGCGTTTCTGTTGGAAGCCCTTGAGATGCATTAGCCACATCCCTAGTCTGAATGAAAGGGCTGCAGGGCTACATGAACGCTATGGGATGCACCTGACCTGCCATCGAAAAAAAGTCATTCTTAGATCTGGATGACATGGGCTTATCCCCATGACTCTTATAACCTATTATAGGAATATGCCAGTAAAAAAACTCAGGTGGGATCATGGTCTGGCTCATACTCTTGGCAAAGTCTGTGCTCTCTGCTCTAGGCATTTGCTAGCAATTTGTAAATGTGTGAGTAGATTACCAACGAACTGCTGGCCAAAGCACTGCTGCGCTGCATTTCCGTGTCGAACATCTTGTCTGCGGAAACGTCTGGAGGGGAAAAAAAAGAATTGTTTGAGATAACATGCTTGGTTTACAGATTGTTGGGTTTATGCTAAAGTGGCATTCATTAAAAACATAACGAGCTAAATCTTGATTCCTAAAAATTTATCATTGTTGTGAGAAGTACTCAATTATGCATTGGTATTTTCTCTTTACTCAACCTATTGGGAATCACATCTGAAAAAAAGAAGCACACTTGTCTGGGGAAGAGGCACAACTATGTGTCCAGTTTATACATAACTACACTGATGTTATAAATACTAAACCAAGATCCTCTGAACCAACTGGGCAACATTCAGTGCTAGGAAGGGTCAAAGGGACCTTTAGCCTGTCTTTGGGTTCTCTCTCTCTGGAAGCCAAGGAAATTTTCCTTTTTTAGTTTAGAACAGTTTGCCATATATGTGAATGGTAGTTCTTTTATCCTTCACTCTTATGTTTTTTTTTTCCACTTGGGAATCTCAAAGTGCAGAGCAAATACATTATTTTATTACATCTGTGTAGCAGACAGTTGTTAAGCTTATTTTTCTCAATAGGGAAACAGACACATTCATGACCTGCCCATGCCCATGTCCATGCAGGAAGTGAGCTAGTGGCAGAACTGTGGTCAGAACCTGGGAGCCCTGGCTGCAACCTGGAAATAACGCAATTGCTTTTGAGAGAAAAATTGTTGTGAGTTTTGGGCTTTGGGGTTTTTATACACATTTACAGAAAAATAATGAAAGCTATAATTGTATGGTGCATTCCCAGAAGAACTATGCTTTTATATGGCAATTTTTTTTCTCTGAGTGTCCTGATAAATAAGATTGCTTACTAGGGAAACGAAAGAGCCTATTGGAATGTCATATCTTGTCAGATATAGTATTTCCAACAACCTGAAATTTAGTTATACTAAGGATACCTTTCCTATATTTGCATAAAGAGTAATTCTACACAGTATTACCAATGCCATACATAACAGATTAACAGAAATATGCAATACAGCAAATCTTACACAGCAGGTATGTGTACAGTATATATCATATATGATAGAAACAAGCAAAGCCAAACAGTTTTGTTATTCTTTGCATTTACTACTTAAATAATGCTTTTCTCCAGTGCTATGTGAACACAAAATGCAGAATTTTTATTTGGCACAAATTGAATTTACTGAAACTATGCGGATTTACACTAAAGATCTTGCCCATGGATGTTACTCATTGTATTTCTAAACTGGCAGTAGACAGTGATTATTTTCTGAGTTCTGTCACCTTTATGGACTTCTGATCCAGTGGTGCTGGTGAAGGAAAAGGACAGCTTTAACCTTTACTGATATTCAGAGCAGAACCACTGTTTTGCCATTGTTGTTTCAAGGGAATCTGCAAATTCAGTGGGGACTGAGTTGGGCCTTTTAGGCAGAAGCACTAAAAATACATTAAATATAATACAAAAATATATTAAACAAAAACTGAAATTCTGAGATAGCAACAGGGCTTTATCATGCCCTGGGAGTTCTCATTGTAATGTATAGATGCTACAGCCGTGCTTACTGATAACTCTGCAAAGTGTCAGTGCTGAGTAATGCTGCCACCAGCTTTGCATATCTGTGTATACAGATTATTCAGAAGAGACATTCTCTTGCACAAATATACATAAATACTAAAGACATTAGCCTTGAAAAAAAAAAACAAACAAGAAAACCCCGCTGCTGTCAGGCTCCTGCTAGTCCTATCTAGCAGGAACAGGACAGCTAGCAGGCATGGACTATTTACTCTTCAGTTCCTGAAGATCATTGTAGAGCTAAAAAGATCCTAGTCCTTCAGGATAGGATATTTCTCCAGTTGTTAGAAACGTTCAAGAAAAAGAAATGTTTGTTTGATAGAATTTTACTGTTCTGAGTGTGAAGGCTGGGGAAGATACATTTACCAGTGCCTTCACTTGCTACTTTTTTTGAAGGAAAAAATGGGGAGAGGTGCTGAAAGAGAGGGAGATGCTGGGAGATAAACTTATTTCACAAATAGTGACATAAGCCTTGTATTTGTTATTTTTTCTTAGTAATCATTTCATTGAGAATTCCATGAATAATAGAGTACCAGACAATTCCTGAGATAAACTACTATAAAGAACAATTTTCAGTGACTAGCAAATGTACTGAATATATGGAAGTGTCTTTTGCAATCTGTAACTTCATGAATTTAGATTTCAGTCTGTAGCTCTGTGCTTTCAGGAACTTAGTAAAAATTATCTGCAAGAAAGCAATACAGTCGTCATCATCATCACCATCACCATCGCCATCGTCATCACCTTCATGTTTCTTTATTATTACCCAGGGATAGATGAGGCAAAGCCAAAAAGTCTTAGGGAGAGAAGGCATCGCTGAGGTTTGCGTGAGTTTGGGTTTGCCAAACCAAATGTTACAAGAGAGTGACCATTGGCTTAGCACCCGGATTTAGTGGCAAGGTGAAGGCAGCCCCTTAACCGCCCCCTGCCCTGCCCTGCCCCGCCCGGCGGCCGCTCTCTGGGGCGCCCCCCTGGCGGGAGCCCCTCCAACCTGGGCATCCGATCGGGAGCAGGCAGCGAGGAGGGCCAGGAGGCTCGGGAGGGGGGAAACATAGATTTGGGAAAAAAACCATCTGTTTGGAGCTCCCTTGCCAACCATAAGAGATAAAGCATGTGTTTGTGTGTTTGCTTAGTGGAGTGGGTGGTGGAGAAAGAGGCCAGAGAGGGAGAGGAGGCGGGAGGGCGACTGTCAGGTTCTTAAAATTAGCTAAAGAATCACAGGTTACCAGACCTACCCAAGCTGAAAGACATTTCAGAATTACTTCAGCCCTTTTTCAGTCTGGATGGTGAGCTGGCAGAGCAAAGAATCTCACCTGTAGAATTTAGTGCTTGTTTAGATAAAAATTGAACATGCCTAAATCAGATTGCAGAGGTAATAGTGAACTAAAGCATTTCTTTAAGTCCTGGACCTCTCTGCTTTCTCAAGCACACTTCACGGAAGTTGACTGCAATGTAATTTCCTTCTGGCATCTTAAGTATTTGCAGCATGCAGGAGCCGTACACCTGTAACTGCTATGACATTGTAGTGTGCTACACTGCCAGCATCAAGATATGAGATTGTGGGCTCAGTTTTCATTTGTCCTTAATTAAATCCTATAGCTAATTAATTATCCAGGCTATGCATTTACAAGGAATTATAATACAGGCTTTCACAATTCAACAAATTAATACCAGCTGTCAAGCAGAGGGTTTTTTGTATTTATGCTGCAGTTCTCTCTATATCCTGTACATGCCTTAGTTTACAGTTTTTCTATTTCATGTTTCTCTAAACACTTGTCATACCTTGGAGGCATTAGGATCTAAAGCAGAGAACATTTGAATCAAAGTGGGGAGGACACATTGTACATCCCTGCTTCAGTTCAACTCTTCACCAGTAGGACTGGAATTAAAAAGAGAGCTCTTAGCAGTGCTCTTACTGCACTAGCAAGGCTGCCCTTACAAGTCAAAAGTGCACCTAAATGTACTGTATGAGGGCCACATTTGAGCAGATAGTGGTGGTATTAAAGCCAGCTCAAGTGTGCTGTAATGTAAGGCACAGCTCCATCAGTCCTGATGAAGTGAGGGCTGCCAGAAACGGGGGGAACAAGTGCTCTCCCATGCCCCTTGTACTCACATTACTTGTACCACCCTGTACAGCTTGGGAGCTGGAGCCCCGAGACAAGGCGAAATCAAGATGTGTATGCTCTGGGACGAAGCGTTGGTTGTATCTGGAGCCCAGGGCAGCCATGGCAGGCCTATTGCCTGCTCAGGGTCACCTGGTATCAGAAAACTCCATGTTGTCTCCTTTTTCAACAGTGCTTTTCACCTGGTACCCAGCAGGAGGCAGCTTAAAACAACTTCCATACATATGTCCTGAGTAGCACTCCCTGCCTCTCCATGTACCACACAGTGTAAGCTCATAAGTTTAAAATGCTCTGAGCTTCAGCTATGAGCTAAAGTGAACAAAGCAAATGCCATCTGTCCCTCTCCACATTATTAGTTCTTGCTGGCTGTTCCCCAAACTGTTATATGTAAAACAAGTTTTGCAGACTTCAAGAACGTTCAATTGAGTGCAAATCCCTTCTCCACTGCTGCAGTGCTTATCTTAAGAGAAGGAGGGTGATAACAGCAGTATTTTCTTCTTTTGGAGACTGACCTGCTAAATGTTGGGGAGGTAAGGCACAGGAAGGTGCCTGGGGTGCTGCCCATATCACTCAACCCTGGATAAATGCGTGTGTCAGGGGACTTAAGGGCTGCTACTCTGGAAATTGTCTTAGGTGAGAAATATGCTAAAAATGTACAACAGAGTTCAGGACTGAGTGATTTTCTCTTATCTTTTCTTAGACAATAAGTAGCCTGCAGAACAACATAAATGCTGATACAGTCCTAGCAGGCTGCTGGGAAATTTTTTAACCCCCCCTTCCCCAAATGACTTTTACATCATTAGATGAATAACCCATATGCTTTATAATTACAGTAATCCAATTTCTACTTATACTGCAGGAAACTAATCTCCCTGGCCCACTATATAGCTGTTCATCTTTCTTAATCTGCTGCCTGAAAATTTTAGCCAGACTTTTCTCACATTGAGCAGACAACCAGAGCCCACTTCCTCCCTTAGGTCTGATTACAAGAGCCATGAGAAGACTATGCAATCCTGCTTGTAAAAGTGGTGTAGATTTCTTACTTGGTTTAACCTATGCCTTAGTGTAATAAGTCCAAGAAATTCTTAATTATGTTGAGTCATTGGCGGTATTTCTCATTTTTACATTTTAGTGTGCCTTACCCAAAAAGTTGGGTTACCCAATGCTTTCTCTGTTTATTATCTTTTAGAAAAATCCAGAGAAATGTCTGTTGTGCCTGACTATAGAATTATAGAATCACAGGATAGTTTGGGTTGGAAAGGACCTCTAAAGGTCATCTAGTCCAAACCCCTTGCCGTGGGCAGGGACATCTTTGACTAGATCAGGTTGCTCAGAGCCCCCTCCAACCTGACCTTGACTGTTTCCAGGGATGGGGCAGCCACCACCTCTCTGTGCCAGTGTTTCACCACCCTCGGCATAAAAAATTTCTTCCTTATATCTTGTCTAAATCTAGCCCCCTTTAGTTGAAAGCCATTCCCCCTTGTCTTGTAGTCAGCAGTGCATTTGTTTGAGTGCATCTGGGTTCATGAAAAGGTAAGGTGTGCAGGACAAGAAAAAAAAAACAAACAACAAAAAACCTTCCTGTTTTTCCTTGAGAAACAATAATCAATTTGGGATATTGGTTTTGACTTAACCATCTCCACTTGTTTTCAAAACTGTCTCCAGAAATTACTCAATTCTTTCTAATCCTTGCAGTCCCTGTATGTCTAATATATATAAGCATATATTTGCAGAAACAGTAATTGTAAAAAAGCCACAGAAAGGATTTGCATTATACATGACCAAAGTTTTGCTGACTAAGGCTAGAAATTACTCTCTCTAGTGGCAAGCTGACTCAAAGTCTTATGAAAAGGTCTGGATTAAAATATTCATGTTCTAGATGCTTGATCAAGTATCTGTGTAGCTGAATTGGAGAACCTGTGTTTGAGAGGAAAGGGAAGAGGACAGGTATATGGGAAATTACTGCACAAAAGAGTAAAGGCCAAGAGCCGTGAATAAGTGAATAGTGATAGAGAGGAGAAGTCTCCCCAAGGGAAGAATTAAAGCACCCAAATTAGGTTCGTGCTTGGAACTGGCTTTTAGAGTAACTTGTCTTTGTAAATTCACTGGAGAAAGCCTAAGCCTAACCTTAGCTTTTCTAGATACTCTGGTTTCATTTTGGCTGGTGAAGGTATTTGACTATTAACACAGATTCTTCTTTGCTTTTTTTTGAAATTCTGTTTATATGTTATTGCAGTGTGATATATTTGGTGTATAATACTACCAAAATAGATCTCTGATGTTGTAAAGAATCTTTCCTTTGCACACTAAAAGATGTATAAGGAAACTGAGGTTTTTTTAAAACTTACTGCAAATAATTACTAAGTGACTTTGCTTCATTCGTAAAAATATTCCTGGTACTGCAGTTTATGCCATCCTGTTAATTTGGGTCCTTTGTAATCCTCTAAGGTTGCACTAACAAATTAGCAGCTAACATAACTTCTTATTGCTCAGTTATTTTTAGGAAGGGGAGATATGAAGTACTTTGTGTTACAGTATGAACTTTCTAGTAGTAGATATTTTGCAGAAAGGACATCACAGAAAGCAACAGTTCTCACCTCTTTGCCTGCATTCCTGTGGGATAGTATCGGGAGCAGGAGATCCCATCCCAAGCACAGTACGGATCTCGAGCGAGGCAGCAGTCTGCACAGGCGGTGCCATACATGTCACACTGGTGGAACTTCACTTGCGCTATGACCGACTCAGATCCAACGTAGAGCTGTTGCTGGAAAAAAATACACCGTGTACGATTAAATTCCTAGAACTTCCACTAAACTTCTGTTACCAATGGAGTTATTAAAAAATGTTAGCTTTAGCGTTGCTTGCCAGTTGTGCATCCAACCTGTGCCCTGAGGGAGGCAGAGTTACTCTGTGGGAAAATACCTGATTACAGACTAAACTCTCCTGCATGAGGACAAAGGAGAGAAAGAAGGTAAACTGAACAAGTTTGTTTTGGCATTTCCTCACTTCTGAAGTTTCAGCTTTGTATACTTTGTGTTTGAATGGGCAGGGTTTTAAGTTTCTTTTTTCTTCCTCAAGATAGTTTCCAATGCCTCCCCCTTTACAATTCTCTGTGACCTAACTGATCTGCTAAAAAAAAATTGACATGAAAGACTTTAAACAAAGAAATTCAAATTTGCAAAAGTTATAAGCAACCTCGGTTCTAAAATGGAAGTTTTCAAGTAAATTTAACTCTTGATGTGGCTACTTACAATAGGGTCACATATACACATGCACAGTAGTACTATGATTTGTATTATCCTTCAGTGTACAGGAGATAGATTTTTTTTCCTGGTACTGTGCAGTCTTTTCTTACACATTAACTGGTCACAATCTGCTTCTTTAGTATTTATTTGTAAGGGTTTGTGTTTTTTTCAGCATTAGTGCTAAGACTGTTTGTATCTTCTGAGTTCATATAAATGTCCTTTTCAAATCAAATGAAAAATGATCAGTCCAATTCATGAGTTGCAGGCATAATAAATTCAGAAGAGAATAGCTTGAATTTACAGGGATTTGAGAAAAAATCTTGCTGCTGGTGAATGGAGTGAACACAGAAATATGTAGTGCGCACTGCAACGGGAACTGCTTATGCACAGCTCACTTCCATGGTTTTACCAGTCAGAAAAAGGATTCCTAACGAACACTTAAGCTGTGCTTATCCTAATGGCCAAACTTAGTCCATAATTCCCACTCTTAGACCAAGCTTTCTAAAACTGATATTTTAAAATTCTGGAAAAATACACAGCTGGAAAATACAGGCAGCTCATTTAGTCTAGCTTGCCTATCACAAAACATGAAATTTAAAACTAGGAGAGGCTGGTAACAGTAATGCTTGAAGACTCTTTCAGCTGAGGTAAACCAGATGATAGTAGCAGGAACTCAGTCTGCCAACTGGAATGAAGAAGAAACCTAGGATCCTTGTTTGAGGGGAATTCTTTCTTGTCTGCAAAGGCTGCAGTGTGATTGTCCCGGAAGACACGAACAAAGACATGAACACCCAATAAGACATACGAGATGGGATTTTCTCTTTCATCTTTTAGCAGGGGTAAAGACTACTCTAAGTCTTGGTTCATCAGAGGAGGGCAAAAAGCATCCAATACTTAGCCAACTGAACATCAAAGAAGAACATTCCTTCCCAGCCTTTGCAGATAACTAGCTCAGCCCTGCAACATGGTATTTTATTGTAGTGCTGACTTGGTGAAGACTGGTTAGCGTTATAAGGATATTGAGACAAAGCTAGCAAGGAGGTCTCCACAGGCTCACAAACTCCAAGGTCAAAAGAGACTAGCCAAAATGCTCAAGCAGAGAAGCTACGGAACTTTTTTCACATAAACTCAACTAAGTTACACTTCTGCTTACAGATCTTATTTTAAAGACAAAATTATTTGGTGCCAACCCTGTCCCTAACATGTATTGCAACATTTAATTGTCCTCAGTACCAGAAAACTGCATCCTATTTCAAGACTAAGTTTATCTACATTCAACAAGCTGAACTTGGTTATTCGATCTTGATATTGCTTTGCCATCAATGTTCAAGAATCCTTATACACACACACTAGAAAGTCACTTTGTTGGGTAAAATTTTATATCTGGCTATCCTGTTCTCTCTCAGTCTTTTCTCTGATATCTTGTAAAAGTTAAGCTTCTTTTACTTCTCACAAGAAGGTTTATTCGTCAACTGCTAGATTGTTTTGGCAGCTTTTTTACCATTCTCTCCAGATTTTCTAGATAATTCTTGAATTAGTAGAGTTATCAGCCCTCCTGGGAGCTGGATGTAATGGAAGAAGACTACTTCACTTTTATACAGTATTTCCTTTTTACTCTTCGAACACAACCCTTTTACCATGACATGTCACTGAGAGTTAAAGGTAAGACAATCTGAAATGACACCGAAGTCTTTCTCCAAATAATTACTTATGTGCAGTGTTAAACAATCCAGAGCTGATTTTCACATGGAAGAAAAACTAGATTGATCCAGGGAATAATTCAGAATATTTACACCTAAGATCCTCCTCTGAATAACCATCAGAGGAGTTTGTTTTTCTACATTACCTACAGAAAGAATGAAAGCTGACTGGACACCAAAGCTAAAATGATCTTTTGGGGCATACTCATACCTCCTAGTAATGCAATTTTCATTCTTTGTTACTTGTGTTTCACTATGTTTATGTGCACCTATATTGCATCGGATGTCTAAGATCTATTAAGATATAGCTATCCTGGGATGTTTATAATGGCTCCATCCTGAGATGATATGATGATATGGTACAGATATCTATGATATGGTACAAGCTGCACATTCAAAACAAGAGTAATAAATTGGGTGTTTATATAAGCAGAAACTAGCAGAAACTTGAAAGGGAGTCATCTCCAAACAGCCCTGCCTTTCATGGGCAACTGAATACGTGGGAGAGCCAGCAAGGCTTTTTGCACTGATATCCCCATGGGGCTGAAGTCTGTCTGCATTTATCAGCAAGGAACTTTTCTGTGAGTTGCCATATCCACCAAGCTAATCCCTACTGTGATTATTGTGCCAGTAACTCATGAAACAGATTGGTTTTTACTTGCTTTGATATGAATGATAGTATGAACTAAGGAGATTTAACATTAGAATTGAAAAACATAAATGCTTCATAAAGGAACAGAGCATATAAACATAAGTTTATATTACAAAATAAGGATTACATATATCAGACCAGATCTCATTATAGATTATGTACATTCATCTGTCTATCTATGTATCTATTTATCTCTATACAGATTATAGTTTCGTTACATTTGATTCACAATCTTCACATTTCAAAGTTGTCAAATACTTACTCTTTTTGAAGAGATTTCCATAGAAATAATAGGAACTGGCACCTAGAAAATAGGAAATATTTCCTTGCTTAGAAAAAGAAAAATCTTTTGCTATGACAATAAATTAGGTAAAATAGTGTTGATGTTTACTTATTATATTCAGCTTTGCTAGACACTTTTAACTTTCTTTAAGTTCTGATGCTACAGAAAGATGTGAGGAAATTGTGACTTTCAGCAGTATTAATTTAAAAGAGTTTATTTAAAAACAACCAGCCAACACTTAATTCAGGATTATCGGAGCCAGAGGAACACTACAATTTCCCTGTCAAACATGACATTAGCTCTTGCCACCACTGAATCTCTTTTGTCCTACTTGAGAGTGATAAGTGGAGTGTTCTTTATAACAAAACATTCACTGAAGATAAGATAAAAATAGCAGGAATTCCTTCTTTCAATATTGTCCTCTCTGCCCTCTGCTCAGGTTTCCTGGAGCAATGGCAAGACATAGACCCTAACAGGTCTATTGAAAACCAGCTTTATCAATAGGGGCAATTTCTGTGATTTTCCCCTCAGGCAACAAGTCAATAGTTACACTGCCTAAATGCAGGTACCAGATTTAAATATCTAAGTTTGGATGTTAGATTTCCCTATGGTTGCAAGTACATTAGCCTCCTACTTTATATGGCTAACATGACATGATGTGAATACTCACTAAGAGAATTTCATTATATTAGCTTTGCCACATACCAAATACTGAGCTTGAGTCATGGGTTATTCTTAAACAGAATGGAGTTTTGCCTCACTAGGACTGAGGTTTGCCCACTGTAAAAACAGATTAACTGCTTCACTCTTTCTGAGGATTAGTTTTTTTTTCATCTGGACCTCATTTAAGCTTCCAAGATTGTAGCAGGCACATTTTTGTGCATGCAGTTACAGTCTCTTAAATACTTAATTGGATATGAGGGAAAATTAAATAAAATGCAGTAAGTTTCTAACTAAAAGTCACACTACAACCTCCAAGCGTGTAAACAGAAAGACAGTAGTCCTGGTTTGCTGCAATATGCTTCAGTGCTTGGGCTATAACTCCACCTCAGAAAAAGTCAGTTGAAAATGAAGATTTCATGTCATAAAGTAACTAGATCATTAGAAAATTTCTTGCACACAACTATTACATATTTGACTACCCTCAGATTTTTTAGACATTTTAATTCTGCAGAAAATTCAAAACTTTATGCTTCATATACAGCACAGTTCACCTTGAATACTTGCAGCTCTTCAAGAATCACTTCTTCCATTGATTCTGTCTCTTGATTGTAAATTGTAATGACTTTCAGCACAATTCCATTATCTGGGAATAAATTTAAAAAGAAAAAAACAAAGAAAACTAAAGGTTATAATTGGTAGAAACATTTATATGGTCTTCAAATACATTAAATTACTTCTTCAAACTGATAATGGATAGAAATTTATAAATATGAGCAGGTAGTTCATATTGCTGTTATTGATGAGGATTCTTACTCTTAGAAAATAAACACATATGACAACTTGTCCCTGGCAAATAAGAGTCAACTGAGACATCCCTGAGCTATATGATTAACTGACTTGCATTTTTCAACCTCTGGGTCATAACCCCTTGGTAAGCTGCAAAAGGGTCAAAGAGGGTGACTTTATTTCAGAAAAAGAAGTGAGAGTAGGCAGGAGCTGAGTCCATCAAGGCAAGGGAGTGTAAAGTAACTTTAATTATAGGATCTGAGTGTTTACTCTAGTTAGGAAACTACTATCCTTAAATGCTGGCAGCAGCTCCGTTCCTCCAGGCAACAGTACAAAAACCTTCAGGGGTTCATTGTTGGCAGTTCTCGCCCTCCTCTAGGGAAACACTGAGCTGTTGTTGAACTGAAGGTGTTAATCAAAGGAATATGAACCAAAAAAAAGCTGCACATTCAAAAAGTCTAAGGCACATTGGAGTTTAGATTTATCAGCCTCTCTGTCACTACAACTCTTGCAGGAAATTAAAATGCACGAATAACATCTGGTCTTCCACCATTTCAGCTTTGTCTTGCTGACTATTACTAGAATAGTCTTGCTTTCCTTAATATGAAAATCTGTCATCAACAATGGCAAATATCACTTCCTTTCTTCTGTTGCTTTCAGTCATCTTTGATTTACAGGGGAAATATTAAGCAGACAAGCACTAAGAAAAATGTTCAGCAAAAGATCAAAGGGCAAACATAAAGAGGAACCATTAAACTGGGGTCATACACCACTTCTCAAAGAGAATATATAATCAAAGGCATCCATTTTGTGATGGAACAGTAAAAAAAATTGCATTCTGAGCTCTGATTTTCATAAGTATGTCCCTCTTCAAATCCTGCTGACAGACATGTGAAAGTTAGCTCTGACGTTCAGACTTTGCCTTTGATGAAGCTTTCTAACCTGCACTGCTACCCTAAGGAAACTTCTGCTCGGCTGTAAGACCCTGTTTATTTATGTTACACAGCAGGTGTTGGACTCTGATAAAAAAAAGATTAACTCTTTCTAACATAATATTGCCAAGAGAAGCAGTGAGTTTTTTGATGGGAGCTTTGCCAAAGCAGAGATTGCAAGGTTCATTTTAGAGTTTCTAAAGCCCAAATTCCTATGCTGGAATTTCTTGTCACTTGAAATTAGACAACCTGAGAAGACTAAGCAGCTGTTGGGTGCCAGTCCAGCACAGCTCTAAAGCACACACTTAAGTCCCCTTGGATTCAACTTTCCCGAACAGAAGACTTTTGTACAAGAGTATTTGATACAATATCTCAATCACAAATGTAAGTGGAAAATATGAAAAATCTAGGCACCATTATAAAATCTGCTGTACAGAAATGTGACACATGGTACAATGTTTTATAGACCACACTAAATCCAATACTTAGACCATACTGAGGCCATTTAAAAGCTTAGAAAACGGCAGTAATATAAATAAGCCTTTGCTATTCTACAAACATGTTTCTTTTGAATGTTCTCAACACTGAAATGTGCTTATCAGAGGAATTTCATTAGTAAAAAATAATTCACTGTAACTGCTTTCCTAGACAAAATGGTCAAAATGATTTGTGACACCATTCCTGTTGTTAGATTGATAAAATGTGAATGCACGAATCCTTGGATTTTTTCCAGACAGATTAGATGTGACCAAAGTCTTGTCTAGTTCCAGGCTTTCCTCTTATTTTCTTAAGTTTTCTTATTTTTCAAATACTATTAGAATGTGGTTTTTTTCTCTGGTTGCTTAGAGTTAGGGGAGGTCTATTATATATTTTACCTTAATCATATTTGTTTGGTAGATGTTTAAAAATCCTCTTTAAACAAGCTCTCCATATCTGATAAAAATGGCACAAAAGACAGACAAGAAAACTTGGCAGAAAACTTCTAACAGTTTCTTTTTAAGAAACTTGGGTATTTCCTCTTTCCTTCCTTGAGCTGTGTTGTAACCCAAATCTGGAAGCTGGCAGGTTTTTTTTAACGGTGTCAGCTAGACTTGTGGTCTCCAGAATTGGGGAAGATAAACTGTGGAATAAGGCCAGTAACTTGAACTGATATTTCTGAAAATCATATCACGTTTGTTTCTCTCAGGTCTCTAGGTCTCAGCTCAGAACTATGCTCAGATACATGATTGTGTTCTGAAGTTTTAAAAATAACATCAGTTGTTCAGGAATTTAATTTAAGGTTCTTGTTTGGAAAGAAAAAAAAATGGAATCCTATACTTTGGTTTCTCTTTCTAGTCTTGAAATGTTTCCTTACCATTATTTTTCTATATAATGTTATCAGCACAGTGAAGCACATGCCTAGAATGACTAACCTCCTCTGTAAGGTGAAGACTGGCACAGTCATGCAAAGGATGATTGTTAAAAAGCAATATTGTATTGATTTTCTATTTTTGGACTATACACAGCTTAATTTCATTCATCCTGGAGGTAAAAAAACTATTAAATCAATTGTCTTCCTTGCTTTCTTTAATTTACCTGTGCCAATGAACAAGACATCATATTGCCCATCTTCAGCTTCCACTCTGTCAACTGCTATTTGTTTAAGATTGTACTTTCCATCTGTTTTAACTAATATTGGTCTCTTATGAACAGGTTTGATGGGCTGATACATCAGTGGATGACTCCTGGCAAAATGGACAGCTTCATCAGGATAGTCTTTAGTGGTAGTGTACATACCGCCATTCACCTTGCTGGCACACTGCAAAAACATAAAACATAGATTATCCTGAAGGTTTGCCAAATAAATTGTCAGAGACAGGTCTTGTTTTCAGGGGTAATGACAAGTCTACAGAAAACCTGGCATAAAAACAGGCACAGAAGACCACAGTAGGAATTGGGACAGTGAACTCTATGCTTTATGTATGTGTGGATTATTAATCGTGAGAAGCCAAGAAGGGGAATGCTGAACAGAGCCTTCGCATTGTCATATTTAGAAAGAGGGAGCTCCTCCGTCTCTGGCATACTGAGAGCAGAATAAATAGTGACACTTTTAGATTTTGACAAAAAACATAGTGCTTACATCTTCCCCGAATTCATATTTAAGGTGTAATCAAAATGGCCATTGACAGAGTTAGGAGAAAGGGGTTTCCTATCCCAGTAGAGACACAGCCATGTAAAGTCAGCAGAATACTGATGCTTGAAATCAATCTCTAGTCTTATTACTTTTGATTGCAAAATGTATTACCATTAAGAAACCAAGTACACTTAAAAATTATGCCAGCAGCAACAATAATTCTTGATCTCAGGCATTCTAACAGTATTACATTTGATTCTAATTCCTAACTCACAATGACAGTATTATATATCACAGTTTAGCTTGAAATACCAATGTTTGCATTGATCATTCTACTGTTTTGCAAAGCAAATAGACTTTATATCAATGATTGATTAAAAGAAGCTTACTCCTTCGGTCAAATGTGCAATTAGGGATAATTTAATGCGTTAAACAGAGAAGTTAATTTTAGGATGCTTTGTGAAGGGTATAGTGTTCCCTAACTGAACATAGATTCTACATTTCCAATTTGCTTCATGACGTCTAATTGAAACCATTTATGATCAAGCTGGAAATATCCCAGTAATCATTTACTTTCTCCAAATATTCATAAGACAGTGTGGTTTTAAGAAGCATTTCAAGCAAAGCCACAGTAGCAGCCTTTCCTTATTTAAATTGGATTTTTCAATCAATAAAATGAAATAAAATACTCTTTATGTTTACTGGAAACAGTAATTTTAAACTTGTGGTCAACTGTAATTGACAATAACAAACTCCTGCACTTGTCAAGTGGGGCAATGTTTGTTTCCACTTTTTGGGCTTAGCTACAGGAAAGTATTTGTTCAGTGTTGACTTTAAAATAATTGTCTAATGAACCTAGTGATGGAATTTCACCGGCTGTTTGCAATAAAGAGACAGAGCTGGAACATGAAGACAGGCTAAGCCTCTGCTTTCCATGCACTAAACAGCACACCAAGTGAATAGGCATTGCCAGGTTCCCTTTGTAAAGTTCTAGCCCTGGAGAGATTTAATAAAAATAATCCTTCACAGGCTCTTCATTTTTAATTAAATAAAATCAAGTAGTCTAGAAAGGAAACAGTAGATGCAGCCATCTCTGAAGTCTATCAACACCATTTTTCAGGTAACTGATGTCATTCCCAGAAGCATCACAGTCTAAATGCACTAAAAGAATCAGCAAAATGGGAGCAGAGATTATGGCAGAAGCAGTGCTTCAAGCAGACTTCAGAGAGCAGCGGATTGCAGAGTCTGTCAGAACCTGTGCGACTCTTAAGAGTAGTTTTCTGTTTATTTAGCTTTAAACTCTACTCTCATTCCTTATAGACTCCATCTTTACCCATTCAATAGCTAAGATCAAAGAGTGCTGACTCTCAGCGATGCCTAACAGTAGGTTATTTTTGGCATCTTGTCACTGTCACTCCTGTAATGGGAAAGGTAGTGGGATTCAGCTTACCAATATGCTGACCTTTTCTTTGGAGTGTGAAACCTAACACTGTGGGCTACAGCCTGAAACATGCTTTCTCTTCATGCTACTGGAAAAGCATTGAAAAGACCTCTAAACTGTGCCCTAAATGAGCAGCCAAAAATGAATCAATTAATCCTCTGTTAGCTGGCAGAGCCAGCTACTTCAGCCTCTGATGTGCTCTGCAACATATAGAGACAAACATGATTAAATTGGTTAACACCCAGGAAAGACCTGGTTCCTCAACTAACTTGTTCCATGACATTGGGAAAATTACTTGCGCTCTTCTTCTATACCTGTTTCAGCTCCTATGCCTTGCCTGTTGGGGAGGCTACAATCCAGCCTGACCCAAATGTGGCCATTCAGAGTGAAGTGAGAGAAGCATCAAAAGCGAGCGTAACTTAGGGCAGCCTTTCTGTAAATCATTGTCAACTTTGCTGAAGTGCTGGCTCAGTGTTCTCTCCTTCTTGCCAAAACCCCACCATTTAATCTTCAGTGCTAGGAGATATCAATGTAATGAATGTAGTCATTAATACTGAATTCATGCCTGTGTTTAATGCTAGTCCAAATAACATATGTGAGTTGTTCTACTGCCTGGAAAAAAAATGAATACCACTTAAAGAACATGAACCATATCATTTTTGTAAAATATACAGCTATTCTGCAATCCATGCATGGTATTGTCTCATTATTTGGTAAAACTGCAAAAACTGTAAATTTGCTATACGAAATGTCAAATAGGAAACCAATAATTCCTTTACATTCAACCATTTTGCTCAAAATGTGATAATTTACTTATCTGATTTTCTATCCTGACTCAATACCAATGACTTTGATTGACACCAAACAAATTAAAAAAAACATTTGGTATTGATGTCAGCACTGCAACAGTGGTAGCTTAGTGGCCAGGATGATCAATTCATGTTCATCGTGTTTAAATCCTAGATAATCTCTTTTTTGGAGCATCCACTTCTGCATTTTGACTTATGTCTCTAACCCCAAGAGAAGCAGAGGAAAACATTAATTTAAAATGAAAGAGGACATGCATTTGAAATCATAATACAGGGAGAAAGGCTGTACTGGCAATGGAATAGATAAGCTAATAGGCCTTTTCACCTCTCATTCCTGCAATTCAGTGATAAATGAATTGTATGCAATGTTTTTTTCTGCAAATGATTGCTTTTAGTATGAAAGAGAATATCGATTCAGTTAGCAAAGGAAAAACAACACTGAAAGTAATGCTCCCGCAACTGTTTATTCCACCGTTAAACTCAAGAGAGCGATCCCCTAGCCTGCGAGAAGATAAAGAGCTGAAGGGTGAAAACTGGGGGGGGGTTAGCCAAACAGCTATTAGAAATGTCTTTGCATCTCACAGAGTCAAAAATCTGCACAATGCTGACATGATAAGAGGTAGTCCTTCAGCCAGTGTAAACAAAAGCATCTTTGTAACAGATGACAATTGCCATGGGTGGGTAAGTAGCTGTATTCCCAAAGGTACGGGGCAAAGAAGAAATCCTGGATGTGATGCTTCTCTGGGTTGGCCTGGCATTGCCTGCTGTGGGGCTCCTCCTGACTTGCAGCAGGAAGGGAAGGTGAGGGAGGCCCTGGTTGTGTCCATTCTGTGAGATGCTGACGAGCCCCTGCAATGCAAAGGGCACCCTCAGGCCGCACTGACAGGCGGTGAACGCGGGACTGCTCTCCTCACACCCCGAGCTGGGATGTGGGAGTCCTGGGCTAAGATACTACAGGCACAGAAACTTCAGAAACACCTAAAAAGAGAGCGGAACAGGAAAAGGGTTTGAGATGAAGATTACTGGTGATGCTTTTGAGAAATCAACATAGAAATTAGGAATTCCTTGTAGAAATTAATTACCTGTCTTGAAGTAATGAGTTTGTGATTTCCTCCAGAATTTCTATTTACCAAATGAAAAATCTACGTGCCAGGCAGGAACAACTCTCTACATGACAGCACCTATATAGTTGCAGAGTATGCTACAATAGTTGCCAGATTAATTGCATTTTCAAAATATGTCTTGTTTCTTTTCTTCATTTAATGTCCATTGAAATAAAAGAAGTTTGTAAAGAATCAGGTGAAAATTAGTGAAAAACATGAGTTATTTTGCTGAGTTTTGTTCTTTGCAATGTTGTTTTAATATTTCTATAGTCTTTGTAAAGGGTACAGAACAAGAATGTTAATAAGCTCAGGAACCTGATTTGGGGGTAATAAAATCTTACCCTGTGATGTCTGAAAGCAAACCAATGAATTGTGAATGCTAGACCATTGCTTCTAGAACCAGTCTTGAGAGAAGGACCTCAGGTGACAGAGGATTTACTCCTTATCTACAAACGTGTTTATTCTGATTAGTTACTTTTGTTAAAATCTGTGTCTCATTTCTAACCTGTGCACTGATCTAAATTATAGAAATATTGACATTTGATCCTTTTTGGAAAAGAGATGAAAAAAAGGAACCAGAACCACCTGATCTTGAAATAGGGGATCATCTTTTTTTTTTTTTTTTCCTTTAAAGCTGTGTACTTGTATCCTTTAACACTTGTTAAATGCCCTGGTTTCAGCAGGCGATAGAAGGAAAGTGAATTGCCTTGTGTAAGCTTGTTTTTTCCAGTAATAAGCTTAATTATATTGGAAAATATTGCTTGTATCTTAAATATATATACTTTTAATGTAAATATAGGTACATGTTTCTAGTTCATCCTGGCTTTATTTTCTCAAGCCAAGTCAGTAGGGACAATTTGTTCTCCAAAAAGTTCCATTAGAAAAAAAACTCATGGTTCACTCAACGCACCTAAATAAATTTGATTTTTCATTTATTTCTTTGACAATTAGATCAAAGTTATCAAGGTTCAGATGCAAAAAGTATGTCAGCAGCCAAATTTAGAAGGACAGTTATTCTAGGCTCAATAGAAGGTGAGGTTCCTTCCAGGTAATGCACTTACTGCTTCTGAACGCAACATCTGACCACCTTCTACCACTATTGCCTGGGGTGTTAACTTTGAGACGTTAGGACCTTAACACAAGGTTGCTAAATTCAAGTCTCAACAGTATTTTGAAAAGCCTTATATTCTTCATTCCACTAGTTTCCTTTGAGAAATGTATGGTTCTAGTACTTGATTAAACTTATTGCTGAGCCATTCTACTTTTCAGAAATGCTAGAGTAAGTATATATTCAAATAAATACATCCTGGACTGTAAAGGCAGGAAGATTTGTACATTAGCAGCAGTCTGCTTTTTCTTCCCAAATTCATTTACATAGCAAAGCAATGGAAAATAATTGTACTTACTGAACCAGGTCTAGGATAAGGTACTTTTCCTTCGTATAGAGCCCAGTGGTATTCAGGTCCTTCTTTATGAGCATATGGTCCATTGAAAGCCGCTCGGACACTTGCCATGTGGTAAACACATATAGCATATCCTCTAAATATATTGCTATGAAGTAAAATTCAAAGACATTATTAAAGCAATATGTCACATTCTGTACATATAATACTGGTATTATTGTGTAATTAAAAATAAGTCACATTTCAACAGTATTCAGGGAGAAAAAAATACCTATTGTTTCCTATATGCTTTTCTTATAACTGTTGTGTCCAATGTTCTTTACAAAGTCTTTAAGTATTTATATTTATAGCATTTCTCTGAGGAAGCTCCGTGTTGTTATCCCCAAATTTGAAGATGGTGAACACAGGCTCTAAATTATTTGTTTATAAACACAGAGAAAGCGCAGCAAACTGAACTCAGGTATTATATATCTTTGACTAGTGGCTTAAATGGTAACCATTTTTCTTCTTTAAGATTTTTCCTGTTGTTGTTACTTTGGAAAGATGGGAATCATCCAATGCTGACTGAAATGAAGAGAGGTCTTTTTACATTGAGTGGCAATGTTGGTTGGTGTTATTAGTTAGATCATCAAGATCACTCTATGTAGATCAATCCACATAAAAGTATCTTTTTTACTTTTAAGTTTTATTCACTTAGTTCCGGAGAAGCAATTCATTATTTTTTAAAGAAGCATCAGTGCTCTCTACAAAAATTATCTCTGAAGACTTCAGAAGGTGATCCAGATCATTTTAATTAGGTGCCCACCTTTCTCTACTGGCATTGGGAGCCAGTAGGAAATGCTAGATGCCTGCATACCTAAAGGACCAGATCAGCCTTGCTTTATTCCAAAAAAATAAATCAGGAGATGTGAAATAGTGGCAAAAGCACAGCTGCTCTTCTCTACCGGTTACATCCTAAACTAATAGTTGGATCTCCAAGAAACAGGTACCGTGTGCTTGCACTTGAACTAGACTGCAGTAGAAAAGGAGGCCACCAACAACATTACATCTGGTGTTTCAGGCTTCACTAAGAAGTTAGTAAGAATTTAAGCTGCTATCTACTTAAACTTGAACTACAGGGGAGCTCTTAAAGGAAGACAGGTGGCTCTGACAGGCTGTTCTTATAAGCATGCAGGAGTGCATATACTTTGACACTAGGAAATTTTCAAGCAGAAACATTTACTTAATTTATGATCTAGATAGACTGGATCACTGAATGAGACTTCAAGCCCTGAGTGTCATAGAGCAGTTTTTACATTAACAAGGAAGTCCACTGTGAATAGAACAGGAATTAAACTGTTTACTATATATTTGCTAAGGGATATTTGTCATGCAGCTTCTATCTCTTCAATAGGCTGTTCAAACATTCCTCTATTGCTGCTATTATTTCTTCTAGTTGTTTACCTTGTAGTATTGAAGAGGCCAAATATCACTGGATTTTTGTTATCACGAGTTTGCAGCAAAAACACATCCTCTGTAAAATTTAAATGCAACGTTATTGGTAGCAAACTACTTTTCTCAGCCCCAAAAGATAAACTCCATTGCCTGTTAAAAGCATAATCCTATTTTACTCATATATGCTATTTAATTTTATGCAGATTTTAAAAACAATCTTTAAAATCAATGCAATAAGTAAAGGCATAATTGATGATAGTCAACTCCATATGTATAGAACTTCATATACATTGGAAACAAAACACTAACAACCATTCCCTGTTAATGAATACAAGTAACATACTTGACAGTAAGATGTGTTATCATGGAAGTATATGTTTTGTATGATGGTTTTAAGTTTGTTGCAGTCTAGGATATTTACCTAATTCATCAAAATGCGTATCAATTCCGTTTCTCCCGGGCACAGAGCAAACTAGCCTGGTTTTGAGGAAAGTGCTCCATTTATTCACGAGCATTCGCTGGCCTCCCATATCATTCTGCATAGAAAGAAACAAATGCTGATGGTAATTTGAATGAGTAAGTCTAGAAGCACAAACATCTCTGCTGAATTAGCCACTCATTGTATCTTTTAAAGTCAAAGGCATGCATTTTCAAACCACATGTCTATTACTAGTATTATTTCTCTGGAGCCAATTTTCAAGTAGGATTGCGCTGATCAAGTCCAGGTCTCATTAAGAGCTGTGGGTTTACAGGAATTTTTTAATTCTGTACTGCATCCATGGATAGTTTTAACTATATAGCTGTTGTAAAGCTTTTTTATTTCTCTCTTTGTTAACTGGATATACTGAGTACACCAGCAAAGTTTACCTTTGCTTTAGGAGCTCAGTGCAGGGTTAGATCAAGACATTTGGAAACTGAAGCCCTGAATCTACCTATAGAGCTTGTATGATGGGACAAGTCTGAGGCAAGTGTCTACATGGTGTTCTAACAATTTCTCAACAACTTTAAATAATTCCTGCTTTGCTATAGCTGTCTCAACTTTTTCTTGCTATTGCAACTGTCAGACTGTCAAGAAAAGGGGGCATTTAGTACTACTTAGTAATCAGATTCTGTAACCTTCTGATAGCATCCTCAAAGCTCTGGTCTTATATTCAGGTAGGCTATGTAACTGACTGTTGAAGGCTCTGTATTAGGCTTGCAAAACTCCTCTCACAACTTCATTCTAAACTACTGAAATTAATTGATTTCCTCAGCTTCACATTGAGATCTTAAAAAAACAGAGATTTGTTTTCTTCAGAAGAGTAGAAATATACAGAGTAGGTGCGCCTCTGCTGCAAAACCTGTTACAGCTCAGATGAAAATGTAAAAGCTGGGGAAAAAAAAACAGTTCTTGAATCACCAGCTAGTTATTTTTTGTATTCATTAAATCAAATTTGAATTATAGCATATGACTGTGAAGTTAATGTCCAGATGATAAAGGATTTGGAGTTCTGGACAAGTGGAAGAGAGCCATGGCTAGAGAGAAGACATTCAGGTGGATGTATTTCAGACTAGAGGGAACTATTAAAATAATCTATTCATACATCTACCAGAACATAGGCCAAGGAATTCTACTTCAGATCTTGATGCAGGCTTGAATTCAGAAAGCCAACTGGCTTTGTGAACGTTAACGTCTTAGGCTACAGTTTGGTACTTTGCATACTTCAGATGTTTTAAGTTATACATGAGTACTCCTTAAGAAATTTTAATAGTATGCTGGTGAGCATATGTGACATATACTATACATTGAGGTGACAGATTTTTAACTTGTATCTTGCTCTTTGCCCAATAGTTTTAGGAATGTATCCCCTACAGTTAGGATGGGGGATGGAATTTTTTTCAGAAACAAAATCAGATGCTAAGAAATAAACTTCTTATTCCTTTCTTGAATCAAGCAGATGTCGTCCCAATGGGAATGGGAGAGCTCCTCTCATCAGTCTTACCGTAGTTCAATTACTAGAAAAGGAACGGACCCAAACTTCATCAGTTGTTCAGAGATGACCAATTATGGGCAGCTTAATCTGGGAGATCATATGTTAACAGTGCTCCTCTCCAGCAATTGCCCGAGACCTCCTTCCTGTGTGTGGGGCCAGGGAGCCAAAAACAGATGGGATCAACACACCAGGAGCGTGGCCTGAGTGGGAAATGGATAATCGTGCTGGGCAGTGGAGGGATGCAAGGCCTTTCCTCGTGACTTTTCTGCTCCTTCTGGTAAACCTGATGCCTGGCTGTGATAATAATTTGTTGGACAATTCAATCCTTTGTTCTAGTTTCCTATCTGCACAATTTTCCTTAGCTGCTGTTGAGAAGAAGAGGAATGAGAGTTGAAATGAAAACATTAATTAGCTGCTATTTATAAAGCACTCTATGGATGGATGACATTGCACCCCTCCTATCGTTCATGCATCAGAAAGAGGTTTTCAAAATTTACATAGTCACAGAATAATTGAATTTGACAGGTACCTCTGGAGATCGTCTAGGTCAAGTGCCCTGCTCAAAGTAAGTTGCTTTAAGCAAGTTGCTCAGCAAGTTGCTCAAACTCATGTCCAGTCGGTTTTGAATATCTCCAAGAATGGAGACTCTGGGCAACCTGCGTGTGCTGGTTTTGTCTGGGATAGAGTTAATTTTCTTCACAGTAGCTAGTATGGGGCTATGTTTTGGATTTGTGCTAG
>NW_008825150.1:6054674-6059588 GCF_000699105.1 Pygoscelis adeliae
GTGTTCACCACTCCTGAGCAGTGCTGACACAGAGTCAAGACCTGTTCTGCTCCTCCCCCCACCCCACCAGTGAGTAGGCTGGGGATGCACAAGAAGTTGGAAGGGGACACAGCCGGGACAGCTGACCCCAATGGACCAAAAGGATATTCCACACCATATGACGTCATGCTCAGCATATAAAGCTGGAAGAAGAAGAAGGAAAGGGGGGGGACGTTTGGAGTGATGGCGTTTGTCTTCCCAAGTAACCGTTACACGTGATGGAGCCCTGCTTTTCTGGAGATGGCTGAACACCTGCCTGCCGATGGGAAGGAGTGAATGAATTCCTTGTTTTGCTTTGCTTGTGTGCGCAGCTTTTGCTTTACCTATTAAACTGCCTTTATCTCAACCCACGAGTTTTCTCAGTTTTACCCTTCTGATTCTCTCCCCCATCCCACCAGGGAGGGAGTGAACGAGCAGCTGTGTGGTGCTTAGTTACCGGCTGGAGATAAACCACGACACTGTGTCAGTGTTCAACCACTCTGGCAGTAAAAATATGTTTTCTTACATTCAGATAGAATCTCATGTGTTTCAGTCAGTGCCTATTGCCTCTTGTCTTGTCCAGCTGGCTGCAAAAACCAGCTATCTGATAGGATAGCCATCGATAGTCCACAAATGCAGGTGAGTTGAGTTTCCTCCTTGCTGACAGAATAGGAAGGCAAGAGGGAATGTCAGAGGGGACTGGTGTCTGGGTTGGTCCTGTCACCAGGAACATGAGGGGACATCAATTTATGTCAGCTGTGAGAGTTGCCAATACTATGGGCTATGGAGCCTTGATCTGAATTGAGAATATGGATGGTAAGAGAGTCTTGTGGGCAACTGCTATTACTGTTACCACATATCAGCACAAAGAGCGATGGAGTTGAATAACAAGATTTCTGAACCTTGCCCTCCTCTCTCAGCAAAATTCGGCTTCAAGCCCAAATTTCAGATTGCTTTTGAATTTTCTAATGCTTGAGGCTGTTTAGATGTAGAGTTTTCATTCAGACCTATAACTTACTCTCACATACATTAACAGATGTCATATTTGCCTGGGGGAGAAGGGCCAATTTATCATTTAGCTGGGGAATCAGAAAAAGGGTCTTACCGCACATACGCGTCCCACTCTGGTATATATGGCATGAGTGCTTGTCTCGGCCTCTAATGCTTTTTCAGTAAAGAAGAAATATACTTTGTTATCATCGTGGTCTTCATTATCAGGAATCATGTATGTGCCAACAAATTTTGGTTCTTTAAAAGAAAACAAAAATGAATTGAATTCAAGTTTATTAAAACATTCTTGTATTTTTTCAGTCCTTAAAATCAACTGGTAGCAAAGAAAAAAAGTAAAATTAAAGAATCAGGGATCTGTCAGTCAGAGAGCTACCTAAGGGGAATACGGTGATAGAAATAGGAAAAAAATCTTTTTTTTTTGTAGGTGGGTATCTATAGAACATGTGGAATACATTTGATGTCAAACTATTTTTATAGCTCCAATTCACAAATCAATATTCCTTTGTATGCATGCAAGAAAAAGACCTTTTTCCAGTCCTGTTCTCTGGGGTTTATACATTTTAATTTGGATTAGGCTAAAACCTGGCACTAATATTCACATAACAATCTCTGATCCCATACAAACCAGGTGTAGGAATGTCAACTTTGGACAAAGAGCCTTTTAGATAAAGAAAAAGCTCTGGTAGTTCAGCTAATAGATATTATATGAACATATATCTTCCTAGACAGAAGATGTATTGTGTATCTTTGTCATGAAATAAAAACCTTCTAATTTTTTCCTGTGTTGTCATTTTGCTGCAAAGTTGAAACTTAAGTTCAGACTTCAGTCCATGCCTGTATACTTTTTAACCCCGCACCAAGCAAAGCTGTGAATGCTTTCATCTCACTGAATTGTAGCAAGGTTTTTACAAGTTCTTTAAATGAGAATGTCATTCATACAATTAGTATGATTTCTTAAGAAGCGATGGGTAATGTAAATATTTTCTAACTGCCTGTTCTCTATGCAAAGTCATTGCATTTTAAGACATTGACACAGCACTTGCTAATTTTCTGAAGTGTTTTTAATATACATTTAAAAATATTCCCTTTCTGCAAATTAAGTTTAGAGAACTTTATATTTAAAATAATGAAAAATTCCAGAGAGAAGAGAAGAGAAACTTCACTTGCAAAT
Organism: Pygoscelis adeliae; assembly: GCF_000699105.1. Lineage (NCBI taxonomy): Eukaryota > Metazoa > Chordata > Aves > Sphenisciformes > Spheniscidae > Pygoscelis > Pygoscelis adeliae. The sequence continues at coordinate 6,056,875 of NW_008825150.1, forward strand.
TGTGAATATCCACCTGATTGTTGCTACCCATATATCGCCAGTCTAAACACTGAGTTCAGCAAAGCTCTAAGTATTGGACTTAAAGCATATCTAAGCATACCTAAACTTACATTAAAAAAAAAAAAAAAAATTCAAGTCTGAGGTCAGATTGATGTAGGAAGAAGTAAGCAGCAGAAGTATTTTCTCTCTTCTGATTTGGGAGAAAACTGCCTTGAAATTTGAGGAGAAAACTTCGATGTCCTTTCATTGAAAAGATGATGCTCACCATATGAATCACCATAAAGGGCAATTATCGACTCTCCTTGCCAAGCATTAGCAGTGACAATTATGCCACTGTTATGATGAAATATTGCAATACTTTTGGTGCCAAACCAATCAAGATTCTGACTCTCCATTTCACAGAAATTTCAACACTTTGAAATTCAGTTACATTTCACATTGAAGAGTATGAAACAATTTATAAATTTCCCAGCGCATGGTTTTTCTCAATATTTTTCTTGTGGAATATTTTAATTTTCTTCTTTAAAATTACCTGTTTTAACTTTTTATTTCATTTAACTATATGATCATTGTATGTTCATTATTTTGCGTTATTGCATGACATCTCTTTACTACACAACTTGGCAAAGATTGAGTTGTTTTACTGCAACATAAAGACAAAATTATCTCACTTAGAAAAAAGAGTACTGTGTTTTAATTAGAAGCTCCCATTGATTAAATAGAGAATTTAAAAATATTATTTAATTATATCTGGCATATCATGAAATAGTACAGAATATCCAGAGTATAAATTAAAAGCAAATTTAAAAGTGAAAAATGAAGGTCTTAAAAGTTCCACTTGTTAAATTCAGTATGTAATCAAAGTAAAGATTTCAATATGTTCCTCCTGGCAGGAGGTTCATGAAAAATTTCATGGAAAAAAGATAAGTTTAAACAAACTCATCTCCATATGGATATACCTACGCATGAACAGCAACATTTTAATTTCTGGTTAAACAGAAATTCTCTAGTCATCTGAAACACCTCTGGTTCCATATTCTTCCTTCTTCCCATACCTTTCAACAGTCGCTCACTATCAGGTTCAGTTCGGAGATGGGCCATGCGATTCATGGTGCGAAATAGAGCAGCATCTCTTCCCCAGTAGTCACTGTAGAGACCAGTAAAAAGTTCACCACCTGCAGACCATAGATTAAAAAACAAAACCAAAACAAAACAGTTTGGTAATGCTCTACTTATTAACTTAATTGCATATGATAGCAACTTGGCTTATTAGTATTTGCTCAAATTCAGGTAAGAAGACGAGTCAGAAGTTACATATAGTCTAAAGAGCATATGGACATTGTTCCTACCAGCACTGCAACATTTACAGTTGGAACAGCATGAGGGCAAGAATTTTAAATTTCATTCATGAGCTTGGCCTCGTTTTCAAAACTGACTTAATGACTTCGGGATAGATTCACACACAAACCATGAAGACATTAAATTAACATCTAACCACATCTGCCACAATAACATCTGCCACATCAGGCACCTAAGTTCAAAGATCTCATGGTCATTCAGTTAGTGCCTGGCCCTAGAGACACCTACCCTTTGTCGGCACCTGACTTGTCACCAGTGCAAAGACTCTGACCAGTGGTTTGCTTCTGAGCACTTCCAGACGTGCCCTGCTCTTGCTAATGAGAAGCAATGAATTGCTTGGTCCCATAACTGGAAGGGACATGTTGGATTTATGAGGAGCCAGAAAATTACAGGAGCCAGAAAATGGGCTGAAAATGCATCAGCAAGTCTCAGAGGATGCGGTGCTAAGGAAAGGAATAGCGATAGCTGCACCAAGCCTCTGATGTGGGCTACACTGCATGGATACAGCTCTAGGCTAAACCATACCTGAATCCACAGACTGGACCTCAAACAGGGGAGTGTTTCCTCAGAATAGTTATCAGATTGGGCTCTGTACAAAACATGGCTGAAAAATAGATTAATTAGTGAAGCACATACTGAAAATACTGGAGGTCTGGATGCAGTTATCTTCCAGCTGGAGAAGTAAGAAGCAGTACCTGCTACCTTAGAAGTGATTTCTATAAACAAACGCATGTTTTATTAGGCTGAGAGGGTTTTCCAGTCAGTCTACTGGAGCTGTTCCCTTTACCTGAAATAACTACAGTTTGGGTATAACTTGCTTGCTGAGGGGCTTAGGTGTTCAGTGGACAGAGAAAAAGAGACCATTTTTCTCTGGTCCAGCAATAACTCATTTTCATATCCTTAAAATATTCACCAGAGTAGGGACAGAACTTGAGACCTCATCCATCTTGCACAACTGGTGATAGATATTTCCTGAAAAACTTATGGGAACAGCAATTGGGTCCCATTTTCAAAGGATTTAAGTGGCATTCACAAATTAAGCAAGCATAGGAAAATATTAGAAATAATACACTGACTGCCAATAACTGTTGAAAATCTGTATGTAGTTGGGTACAACTGGATCATACATATGTTCAAAAATCCACCCTATCTCTATCTGACCCATCTAAAATTGTGATATTGGATATATTTCACTTTAGTGAAATGCCAGCAATAATTCTACCTTATAGTTATGCCTAGGCACAATTCCCCTTAATGGACCAAGCATTAAGAATAATATATTTCATATCCTTGTGGACTTAGATTAGAAATTTTTTAGGCCCAATTTAAGAAGAAGACAGTTATTGTCACTAGGT
>NW_008825150.1:6059632-6061151 GCF_000699105.1 Pygoscelis adeliae
ACAAGAAGAAGGAAATAAATTATTTCCAGTTCGTGGCTAATCTGAGTGGAGGTTTCAGTGACACGGCTTCCTATCCCCTAATCAAAACAAACATGACTCATCCATTCAAATAACATTTGCTGACATTTATAAAGTATTATAGCAAAAGCAAGAATTTTGCTTGTTGATCTCCCTCTGTGTGAATTTTATTTTTCTTAAGAGATACATACAAACTGAATGGTACCATAAGTCTGAATAATGATTCTGAAAAGTTTATAGTTTGGCAGCTGGGGCTGGTTCAGAAACCTCTGCTGATTCAGAGCTGAGCGTAGTTTTGCCTTAGGCTTCATCATATAAAGAATGGATATTGCCTTGTAAAAAACATGGTCATGATTTAGTGTAAAATATTGGCAAGTGAAATGAAAAGTAAATATAAATTATAGCATCAGTAGAAGTTAAGGTTACCCAAAACTAATAGAGTGCTTTATTTTTTAAACAATGCAGAGCTGCTTAAACAACAGAATTTGCCAGTGTCTGAATAACGTTCCAAACAATCTTCACAATGCTAATTAATGAGTTACATTAGTCATAAATCCCCCTTTAAGAATTCCATTGGAAAAACATCTCAGACTGGCTGTTTGTTTTTTTTTTAATTATGGTGATGTGTAATATAAAACATGACTTTTTTTCCTTTCAACGCTGTAATGAATCTTGGAAAATGCATCAGTGCAGGGTAAATGATTTGTCTCATATTGCTAGTGATCAGGATTGACATTTATAAGTCCAGAAGTTCAGAAGTTTGGATATGAAGCTTATTCCTTCTGTTTGACATAGGTGTAAAATGTTAGTGTATGTAACTAACCTGCTGATATGGCATTCTACCATATACTAAGGAAGTTATCACTGACTTTATCTGTGAGATCCTGGGGGGAGAAAATGGAAGTTCCAGTCTTGGTTGGATATTGTTCCATGAAAGATACAGAGATTAAATCTGATTTTTACCCTGAAGTGTTACTAAACTAAACATAAGACAAGTATCAAGTGTGAGCAGACAGGTCACCTTGCCTAAGGAAAGTGATGAGACAATACTGACGAGTGTGACTAGTAAAGATCTCAGCACAAGAACGTTTAACATAATTCTGAGATCTTTTGCACTTTTGACATTAAGAGGATCTTCTCTTTTCCTCTTCAATAGTCTTTTGCACATCCTTTAAATCCATGTTATAAATTTTGAACACTGCTAGGTTTTTACAGGTGCTGACTAATTCTAGATTTAGAGACAACCTGAGGTTGAGGTTTGAAAAATCCTGGCAAGATTTCTATTCTTTTCTCCTCCATTGAAAAGCTACTATTACATACCAGCTCACCCTTGTCTTGGTTGCAGGGTTTTATACTGCTGCAAGTCACACTGATAAACCAATATCTTCCAATGAAAATCAGCTGAGCAATTTCACAGACCTTCACTACTCCACCCCTCTTCCAGTTTCACCGTAGCTTCACATGTATTTGACAAATTAATTGTTGAAATTTAAGTTTTAGC
>NW_008825150.1:6061191-6070069 GCF_000699105.1 Pygoscelis adeliae
GAATAGAAACTTTCTTCTTTCCTTATTTAAACAAACAAACAAAAAATCCCATGGACCTCAAAAACTAGTTTTAGCTCAAGTGATACATGCATACTTTTTAGCTAGCATTCTTTTCAAGCAAACAAATACATCAAAGTTCAATTGGGACCACTTAAAAGATACCTTCATTTTTTGCCCTTCTCAGAGCAAAATATTAACAAAACCAAATACAAAGTTTTTCTTCTGAAACCAAGAATTCCTAGATGACAACCCTTAAAGTAAAACAGATTGAAGCATGTGATTTAATTTTAAAAGCTTAATATATACAAGGGATTTCTATAAATAGGCTGCTTCCACCTTAGAACTGTGTTTCCTTCGTTTGTTATTGGCATGTTTTGTGTACCTGCTTCAAACTGGAAGGTAATGCAAACATAAGTTATTATTCATCGGTAGTCCTTTCTGTGTAAAAGCCCCATTATATCACTTTCTATGAAGTGGACTAGCTCTGTTATGAATAAAGGAGTAGAACGTACTGAGTAGAACATAAACAGCACCTTTTATGCATTTCTTTGACTGTCAGACAGTTATTACTCACATGACAGCTAAAATCAGAATACCAATTCTCATTTTTAGCAAGTGATAATTTTCACGGTAGGAAAAAACTAAATTCAAAAGAAATTAGCTATTGCTGTTAAACTTCCTCTGTATATTTGTATGTTTTATCTGTCACTCAAGTATTCTGTCTTCTGTTTGGAGAGAAAATGTATTTTAGTTCATTGTCTAAAGTAAAATAAAAGACACAAATACATGAAACTGTTTTAAAACTGTAAAATCATAAAATATTATTGGAATGGATTCCCTGGATAGAAAAACTTATTCAAATGTGGTTTAGGTTTTTCACCACTTGCTTGTGATATATTGCAGGTAACAAAACATAGTCATAAACTAATTTCTCAGCTTCAAGAGCTAGTGTGGTCTATGTTAATTGGTGTTGCATGATCTGATATCAAAAATAGTTTTGGCTATTGAAAGCAGATGGGAGAGTTCATTAGAAATAGAAGCCCAAAAGTTTTATATGCTGTTTGTCTAAACATATACATTTTATTCAGCCTGTCTGCCCTCCAACTTCTATTCTGTTTCCTGGTGCTGACAATAAATTGCTAAAAGTTAATTGTTCATAAATTGAGGAATTTATCACAAGCTACTTTACCACTGGTTCCGATAACCTGTAATAAAACTTACGACAGCATGGATATTTAGTTTTAAAGCCAAGTCACGAACTATTTTTTTCTTGGAGTGGGTATTTTAACTGGTGTGTTGAAATACAGGAAAAGATACAGAACAAGAGATTCTCTTTCTTCCTAAATTAATCTAGCTAAATCTGGTTCTAGTTAGCGATGGTGCAAATGATTTTATAAGATCAAGATTTTAAAAGCTTTTAAACTTTTATCAGTTATGTAAAGTTTCCTTGTTAGTCTAATCCTCACTGTTAGTCAATAGCCACGCTGGTGTAGGCTGCTGTGTTAATGTGAGTTGCAGAAGTGGAAGCAGGTTTTGCATTGTTTAGCTAGGAAGAAAAGGATGCTGGGATGTGAGAGCCTTTGCTAACAGGTTTGCATAAAACCTTTTCACGGACATGCACATTGGCTGAACCTACATGGGAAAGTGGAGGCAACTCTGAGGTGCAGCCTCCAAGGGCACACTGACTCCATACCAGGAGGGGATTTCACTTTCCAAGAAAACTGAAGTGCTTGAAGAAGAAGGGAACCTCCAAGCATTGGAGGAAAGACTGGAAGACCAGTCCTGGAGGGTGCACGGTGTAGTTGTCATCTCCTGTCATGGGGTCATGGCCACCATGAGCTGGAATCAGGGCTCGGCTGAATGAAGGAACATCCCTTCCTTCAGAGTACACTTGGCATTAGAGGTCTCAGTCTCCTTTTCAAGTGTCAATTAAAAGATTCTTTAATATTCACTGTGTTTGCATCTATGTCTTCTACCCTTTTCAAATGGTTACCTACAGAGATAAAGGATATACACTCTGGAGTCTAAGGAGCAGCATCAATCCTGTTTATTCTGTAAGTGGTGTGTCTCTGATTAGTAGAAGTTAGTAGAATATAGTAGAATACATGGAAAAACAAACTTCTATAGGATATTTTTCGTAAGTGTTGGAAGTGTTTAATTCCAATAATATAAAAAGTATAAAAGCATAAATAAAATAATAAATTCTTTGAAGAATTTTGTTAAGCTTTTAAAATATCATTCTATGATCACTGGAAATTGTAGAATTCCCAATGGAGGCCTAGAAAAACAGCCTCTAAATACCTTTCTCGGGTCATATTGATTTTGATGAAGGGGTGAAAGTTTGTCTGGTTTTTGGTGTTGTATCAGTGATCTGATAAAAATGTATTTCCTCCTGTTAGTCTTGCCACATTACAGAATTGTTAGCTTTGTGAGATTGATTTTATATGTCTTTGTCAGTGGACGTACAAGACTCTGATCAACGTTTATCAGGGAAGGGTTTATTTAATGGATTGCTCTTTCGGATAAAGCTGTGAGGATCCATAGGACCTCCCATAACCCAGGCAAACTAATGAATAGGCCAGAAACACAAGGACTAACCATCAGTCTTGAAGTGCTCAGTGGGACAATCTGGCTTCCATTTAAGCAAATAAAATTCACATTGATCTCACAGTAGGAACATGATCAGGTTAATTTATTTACTTAGTTCTGTCTGAGAAAAGGTTGAGAGGGACTTCAAGATTAGACCATGAGTTTTCAGGCCTACAGCAAATTCCATCGCATGAGTCTTTGTTCCCAGGCTGAGCTAAGACTGGAATCTGTTAAAAACTGTAGAAACAATTTAGAAATAAGGGTGGAAGAAAAGCATAACAATCTGTGCTTCATGGATTTTGGAAGGTCAGTCAAAATACAGCATTTTTTTCTGATTCTTTCATGACTTCTTAACCCACTAACTCTTAAGAATTTGAGCCATAATTTTTTTTTTTTTTTAATGGGAATGAACAATATTTTGATGAATTGTTGCAATTTGAAAGATTTGGCATTATTGGTGAAGATTCTTCTTGTAAGTAATTTGTTAATGTAAAGGAACAAATAAACCTAGCATGTAAAAATACATCTGTCACTCGTGACCAATACTTCCTCACCACCATGGGTGAGCTACATCATTGTGGTTAATAATCAGAGACTTTAGCTGTCTGATTTTAAGATATGAAGTCAAATGTAAATATCAAAGGGCCCTAAAATCCTCTAAAATTTTTATCCCTGAAAAGTTGAAAAATTATTTGATCTTCAGCCTCTTTTTTCTACCTTTTTCTTTTAATGACTATTGCTTTTGAATGCTCAGTTTTAATCTTATTTGTGTTTTCTAAAAACAGAAATCACTCTGTTACTCCCTAAGTGCATCTAGCTTTCACCCTTTACCTGCTGTCCCAGTCTATTTTTAGTCAATGTGCTATAATATTGCCAAGACTGTGTTTGCTTGATCTCACAAAATGTTTTCAGGAAAACATGATAGAGGAAAAAACATATGGTTTGCTATACTACAACTTCAAAGGTCCCAGCCCTGCAGTGATATACTTACCAGCAAGGCACAGAGGAGCACTATCTCAGCACAGCTTTCTGGCACTGCGGGACTCAGACTGAATTCTATTTTTATAACTGTCAAGTATAAGATCAACTCTCCTAAAAGAGGATCACCAGTTTTGAATAGTTTTGTTAGAAGGCAGCATTGAAAAAAAAATTATTTTGACCTCAAAAGCTGTAATTTTTATAAACAATAAATGCTTGATATAAAAACAGTTAAATTCACATTTTTACAAGATGCTTGTTACTCAGATTATGTCACAGTAGATGGAAAAGGGTAAATTTTGTGTATTTGTCTTGGTGTAAAAGACTAAGCTAGACATATTGCTTTGCTTTGAAGGAAAGCAGGAAATTATTGTTTCCAAAATTACACAACAATTACCTCTTCAGGATGGCACGTGTCATATAACATCTACTCACTTCAGTGGGACACCCTTGCTGGAGTTAATGCTGCCTGGGTTGTAATACTAACGTGGGCAGCACCATGAGGATTAAGTCTGACAAGTGGAAGGTTGCAATGGAAGACTGACAACACTTTGGTGTGCTGAAGAAAGAGACTCAGAATGACAGATTGACAGGACCGTGAAGCTTGTGACATAAAGATCATTACCAATTAAGATGGAGGTGAAGGAAGAGCTGGGGTCAAAAGGGCACCTGCCTCGTCCTCTCTCAAATTTGTGCGATTCCAGTTGAAACAGATGATCCTTTAAAAAAAAAAAATCACAGAAAACAGCGTAAACCCTACAGGCAAAGAAAAAAAGCCTTAGAGATGAGCTTTAACTTTGCTACACCTTCGTAATGGATTGACTTCATTAGGGAAAAAACACAATTACGATTGCTCACTGATATACTAGTAAAAAATCTCTGGGTTTCTACAAATCATCTTTGTGTGTGCACTGTCCCAAAGAAATCAGTAAAATATGCACTAAAATTGCACTTGTTTCATTTCTGTGGGAGTAGGGAGTGAAGATTCTTCTACCTTTCCTCCAAATTATCTAAACATTAAATAGATATCTAGCCATGGAATGTATTTTCCCTCTTTGAACATTTTTTTTCCAGTAGTTGTTAAATATATCACACTGTGTTATCTTCTCTTGGTAGCTTTGAGATGTTTATATCTCTTCTTCATAAAAGTATGTTTAGGAATGAATCCCCAATTATGGTTTTCAGAACAGATGTGATTTCTGCAGTGGATTTAACAGAATATCAGTATAAAAAGAATATTGGCAACTTAGTTTAATTTGTCTGTATAAGGCTTTAAAGGCTGAGAAAGAATTTACACTTTAAATTTTCATTTGCAATGCTACATTTGTCCCAGCTTTCTTAAAAGAGCCCATTAATGTCTGAATAAAATATCAAGTGAGTGCACAATTTTTTTTTTAATTTATATATTAACAAAAAAGCTCCACAAAACATGGAGATGGGGGAGAATAAAAGGGCAAATGGAGAGAAAGCTATGAAAGATTCATAAAAGAATATGCCACCCAGCCTTCAAGTGTGACTAGTAAACATTTTGACAGTCTAGTAGTTCCAGTTCTGTGTAACAGTTTTACTCAAAAGTCTACTGAAATGCAGATTATATTAACATATTGGATAAATGCAACCTACTGGTTCAGTAAACTAATCTCAGGTTCACTTTGCTAATATACTAAGGCAAATGTTTTGTGAAGCATGAAGTTACATGTGACAGGACCCCAAATACCCCAGAATTTTGAAGAGGATCTGCCTGGATCTCTCCCTTACAGCAAACATTCTCAAAGAGGTCCAAGAGGCTTTTTAACCATAAAAATCAGGTTTTATTAGACCTGACTTTTCAGGTATTTATTAGAATAATTCGGTATTCACACAGAAAAAAGCTCAATATATCTAAACTGGACAAAATAGTGTCCTGGTAGTCCTTATTTAAGTTTTTGTAGTCCTTTTAGTCCTTATGTCTTTATAGCAGGTTCTTTTTTCTGCTGTTGGTTACATTCATGTAGTTTTGGGGGGTTGTAGGATATGCAGCTCAGTCCCTAGAAAGTTTTACTTTCGAAAGATACAGAAACCTGATTATGTGTCTGCTCTCTGCAATGCTGTATTCCTCAGATCACTCACCTATGTCCACCCATCCCACCCCACAACCTACAAATCTCTCTCTTTCCAAGCAAGTGCAATTGCCCCCAAAGCAAAACTAATGTTCTCTTCTCTTCAGGTGGCTCCACTCATGACAGTTATGCTCTCCTGAAAAAAACATAAAAAGATAAGGAGCAAAGAAGCAGAAGATATACTGACCATTGCATGGGATGGAAAACTGGTAAGATAATAATAATAAAAAAATATTTTTTTAAGAGGACAGAAAGAAACAAGATATAAGGAAAGTGGAAAAGTTGTAGAGCTGTTAATTCCCACTCATTGATGAATAATTGAATATTTCTATGCATTTCATTTAAAACAGTTAATCTTGAATTTGTCACAAGCCCCTGCCCTTCAAAGCATTATTCAATCCTTAATCCCCAGATCAGCCAAGCTGATGTACCTATCTTCCATTCCCATCTGTATCAATAATACATGACATTTTGCTGCAACTTCTGATCAAAAAGTAAGATTCCCATTAGTTAGAGAGTTCCCATAAAAATGGGATGTAACCCAGAATGTAGTTCTGGAAAAATAAGACATCTGTTTCATGTCTACTTGAAGTGAAAAAGCCACCCCAAAATAAAAATAGGAAGCAAAAACCACACAAAATTTAAGTAATGGTCCTAAAAGCCATGAGGTAACAAGGCATTCAGAATCTCACCTCTCCAGAAGCTCCTGTGTTATCCTAACCCTGGGACGTTAGTGCCTGATGTTAAAGCTGATGTGGCAGAAAATAATCATCCTGGGTAGAGATGGGTAGTGCAGGAATATTATTTTCTGCTGTATCAGCTTCAATTGCACATCAGTAGTAACTATTCCCCCTCTGCTGTTGGGTAAATGTCAAACAATGAAGAAATATTTCTCTATGTGTGGAAATCTCAGCTCCATTCCATACTTTTCAAACATCACATACCAGGTATTTTTCAAAACTAAATACCATAACATTTTGGGTCAACAGTAGAAAAAAAAAAGAGTAAGGAGAACTCAGGAAGGGAAAGAAAAACCTTGTGAAACTGTGCAAAAGAACTAGGAAGTAATCATTGTCACAAAATATGATGTAAAGGAAATATTTATAAAAACAATGTCTGTCTAATGTTATTTATTCTCTAATCAGGTATAAAATAAAATGAAGTTACTCATGAAAAAGTTTCTTTTCTGGGGTCTCAACTAAACTATTTGTCAATGCATCAGTTAAATAAAGAAAAAACCCCAAATTTTTAGAGAGAAAGGTGTAGAAGTAAATGGAGACATAAACTGAGAGTTAAAATTGAACAGATTTTTCTAGTCTTAATGCTTTCTATTCACTTTCCCCATAGTAAAATCAAAATGGACTTGTCTATGAAAGGAAAAAGTAGCAAATTTAAAACTGATTACAGAAAAAACATACTCAGGTAAAGTGATCAGGTGTGGAAACAAAATTATTTTGAAACAATACTTGAAGAAGTTGTATTATCCGTACTTCCTGGTTTGTAGTGCATGGCTCATATTTCATCCTACATAGGGAACAGAAAGTGAGATTTTTGTGCTGTAGAACAAGACGTGACCCCACCAGGGCATCATACATATTCAGGTCTTCCCCTGGTAAAATGCCACTGATGCTCAGACCCTGGAGACTTGGCCGGTATGGGAGTCTTCCAAATGATGTGGAAGGATTTTGTGTCACTGTACATCAAATTATAGTATCACAATGAAAAAGCTACTAATGTAGCTAGCCATTTCCCTGAGAATCAGAATGAAATCAATAGTAGAGATAAACCCACCTCTTTTAACATTCATGACATGAATGTGTTTAAAACAGCTACCTATATGACCATGGCATGAAAATGTTAGGCGATATGCATAGTATCCTTTTATTATCTACATTTTAACAGCTGGAATTTCTGAATAAGGATTGTAGCTTAAATATATAATCTAATGCTAGACAAACATTTGGATTTCAGTGCAACTTAGAGAAGTTTCTAAGTGGATCTCACCAGTTTTGATATAAAGCAGGATGTGTATCTCATAAATGCTTGCAGATGCATGTAACTGTCTGAAAAGTCACTGAAAATGTAAGCAATAATTCCTCCAAGAGAGATTTTCCACCTTCACGTTTTAGGACAGCATACCAAATATTCCATGGTTGCAATAAGTTATTCCCATCACTGGGGCAAGTAACTGAAGATCAGGTGTTAGATGTGTCAGCTTCTGCGGGATGCCAGTTTAAATGAAATAAGCGTTACACATTAATAATCAGCTTTGAAGGCTAATACCATAATTCTAACCCTCCTTGCTGTTTGTGACATTGGAATCCCTTGAGAAATGTCAGAAGAAAACCGACAGTTTCCTCACAGATTATCCAACACAGCAATTCAACATTGCAATTTATTTTATGGGCGCTTTTCGGTGGTTAGGGTAAAAATTATGCAAAAACACATATGGAGGGCTGGGAGTGGAATTACAAATTTCTACATGTAGTTTGGGAAAAGAAATGTGGCTCTGGGTTTGATTTATGATACCTATGACTCAGGAAATGTAATACACTTTCAACTATTATTAAAGTAATAATGTTGTTTAAAAAGAAATAGAAGATATTTCCAAGAGCATCAAGCATTTTGCCATTAACTTGGTATGAATTGATAATTTTAGACAATGAAGAATAATGTAGGCTATAAGTAATAATGAAAGAAAAGGTCAATCAGAGCCATTAAAATTTAAAGACTGCATTTAACTTTCGTTGCAGAAAATTGTTTTCTCTAATGCCAAGTGCTGCTTTGCTCTGGGTCAAGACAGCATTTATGCATGTGATTAATTTAAAACATATGCTTGCTTCCATTCTTATTCAGCAAAGTACCTAAGCCTGTTCTCAACATTAATACAATGGCTGTATCTTTTCACTAAATCAGGGACTTAAAAATATAGAGGCTTTGGTTGGGTTTTCCTATGATATTATTTTTATGAGAAAAAATAATTTGATTTTCAGTAAGGGGATTTTTTTTTTCACTTTCAATTTTTATTATTTTCCAGGTAACAAAAAAGTGAAATATATCATACTGGCATTTTTTAAAAGCAAATTTAAACCATTTCAGAACCTTTAATTACATACTTAACTGTGTATGCATATGCTCCAACAGTATAGCCAAGGTCTGCTCTCCAGGAGACCTGTGCCTTTTCGCGGTTGGTACTTTTTTTTTTGGGGGGG
>NW_008825150.1:6070079-6131652 GCF_000699105.1 Pygoscelis adeliae
GGGTGGGGGGGGTGGGTTCAGGGGGGGCTGGTAAAACAGAGTATTGTGGGGAGAGACTGTGCAGATTTTTGTGAATATAGTTTTTAACACTGGCTATACTACTCACTATTACTGTAACTCACTGGACAAAATTCATTCTTAGTGTTAATGACCTCATAGTTATTCAACCTTAGAGTAAGAATGACATTACATGCAAGAGCTGTTTGTTGCATTTCATTTACTAGGGGTCATATATTTGAGACTTTTTTAAGGAGAACTATGAAAGAAGGTTCACACTCAAAGTGCATTGAATGGGAAAGCGTAAAATAGAGATGTACTGCTTGTGTGAAACTGTGAGAAATGTTCTTTTAAAAGCCTTAATAAAACCACGCGGTTCTAGTGCATCTATGATGCACTCTTTTTTCTGTTCAAATAATTCCTAAAGCATCACAAAAGGGGGAGTAAACATCAAAGATTCACCTTACTTGATCATAGTGCCCTGTTTGAGGAACAGACTGTTGGGAAGGGATGGGACACATTGGGACACGCTGACTCCACAGGCAAAGGACATCCTAACGGACCGTCTGGCTGACCGAGTGACCTGGTAAAGTGGGTTTTCAACAGGGGTCATCAGAGTTGGAGAATGAAGCCCAGAACAAGAGGGAGATCTGCAAATGGAGAGGATATGGGAGGGAGGGAGAGGGCTGCCAAGGCGAAGTTCGCATCCCTGCTCTGGAGAGAGCATGTTCAGAAGCTTTCCTTGAACCTCTGTACAAAGGCTGCGAGGTTAATTTTCGCTTCCAGGGTTACATCCTCTCACAGAGCACTTCCATTGAAGTCCATTGCAATTTTGCCCTTGTTCTTTATGAGAATGACGAGATCCTTATCCCAAAATAGGGGATATTGTTCTTGGATTCACTGGTTCCATGTACTCCTTTTTTTTTTTTTTAATACTATCTTAAAACCAAAGTAACAACACAATAAAATAACACATGGGAAAAACAGTGATTTAAAAACTTCACCAAGTTAGGTACACCGTGGGGGACAGTTGCAGCTTTATTGACAGTCTTTAACGCCATGGAAATGAATGTAACTTATGAAATCTCCAAGACAGTAACAGATTTTGTTCTGTAGAAAATAAAATTTAAAAATATTTAACATAGCAGGTGTGCTATTTCTAAACACAGAAAACATTTGCTGCCCATATGTACTTTCCCATTTATTCATACAATTTTTAAAATCTGGTTTAATCTTAACATTGCACCTTTAAAGTCTGTCATTTTGCACATCCTTATGTACTCATGTGCACTCACACAGCCTAACATAAGGAACCAAAGAACTTATTTCAAAATGAATCAAATATAAGATTTGTAGAGCATTTCACTGGTGTAACTGGATTTTTTTTCTCGTGTGAGAAATTTCATACTGAGTGAATCCAAAGAAATTTTGTGACCACAACAGAAAGTGAAGTGCAGTGCACAGAATAAACCTCATCTTGATTTCCATTCTCTGTTGCACTATAATGTTTTCAGTATAAATTTACATGACACTTTTTTGCAAATATTCTTTTGTTCTGTATATTCTCAAAACATTTTTTTCACGTCTTTTCTTTTTTCTTGTATACTCACTTATCATTACATTTTTATTTTGACATAGAAAGACACACTGGATACACTATGCAGAGGCTTCTTTTAGGAAGGATGAACCTTGACATCCCCATTAAAAAAAAAAAATCTGAAAAATCACAGAACATGTCTGTAAATCAGCAGAAAATATAATTCAAATATAAGTCTCCAAAATGAACTCTCAACTCCATGACCTGTCTTAATCTGTACACTTGCCTCATCAAGAAGACATATGGCAAAAGAGATATACAGTAGAATACTTTGTCTTTGCATAACAACAGAAAATAACATA
The DNA here is from genome assembly GCF_000699105.1 of Pygoscelis adeliae. Classification (NCBI taxonomy): domain Eukaryota; kingdom Metazoa; phylum Chordata; class Aves; order Sphenisciformes; family Spheniscidae; genus Pygoscelis; species Pygoscelis adeliae. The sequence goes on from NW_008825150.1 coordinate 6,071,976, forward strand.
CTGGGTCAGGCCTGAAAAGACGTCTCACATCATGTAGCCTTTTGTATTTAAGCAGACTAAATTTTGGTGCTAAGAAAAATGTGTATTAGCAGTATCTGATAACTATAGTCCCAAATATTAGGTAGGTGCCTAATTGATATAAATCCAAGTAACTCATTCAAGAAAGTAAAAATCTAAAACCAATAGAAAATGAATCAATACCATGAAGTTTATATAAAGGAACCTGTGCTGCAAATACTTTAATAAGTTCCTGTTGCAACCTACTGGCCTATTTAAGTCAGCATAACACAGGCATGCAGATATATGGGTGAGTAAAACTAGGATGCTCCAACAGTGAAAGAACCTTTAATTTCATGTTGTGGTATCTTCTTAAAAATATCCAAATACTAATTTTCGAAAGGATCTAAGCACTGGCAAAAAATTGCTCTGCTTGTTGTCAGAGGATTACTAACTTTGAAAATTACACTTTCCATGTTCACTTAACTTTATTTTCTGAGCCAAATGGGGATACAATATTAGGAATAGAGTCCTCAAAGAACTGGCTGAAATAGTCAGTTCTTTGCTCTTTGACATAATTAAGATTATTTGGGAGGTAATATTTCTTCTGAGGATCTGTTTTCAATCCTCTTTACTATTCAGTGACATACTGAAAAGATCAATCGTCCTATGGGATGAGAGTGCATAAAATATTACGGACATTAAATCCTCCCTAAAAATTCAGATGTATTTTTCAGGTCTACGCATTTTATTCCACAGTTAAATGATTAAGACACATTGGGCTCCAATGTGAAAACATGTTTAAAATCTGGAGCTATGTCAGACTGCTGTCTGGGTTTGCTGAAGGATTAGCAATTTGTGACTTGTGTCAAAATATCTGGCCTAAAGTGACAGAAATAATATATTTCCCTGATTTAATGCATGTGAAATACTCTGGCAATAGGAAAAAAGCCCCAAGTCTGCATATAGAAATCACAGGCATTTTTCCTTAGCAGTTCAGGGTGTTTAAGCAGAAGTGATTGTCTTGGTCAGAATTTTGGGAGACATATCTTTGCATGACCTTAGCTGGACACATAAACTCATTTGGGTCCTATTGCATAGAATAGGAGCTTTAGCAAAATAAATTATGGTTATATTGCACTAGTGTGATAGTTAGTATGTGTAAAAGCTCCAGGGACCACATAAGGGGTCTCTAGAATTAAAAGGTTCGAACAGTGGTATTATGGAGATACAGTCTCATAACCAGGCGAAAGAGGAGATAAAGATAGTACAAAATTGCTATACAAAAGTGAAGGGATTTTTGTGGGGAAGTGCACAGTCTTTACACAGAGGCTCACTAGCCAAGACTTTCCCTTTTCCTTGATTTGGACAGTAAAACTTGTGTTGAGATTGTGAGGGTCACATCAGAGCAAATACCAAATAAAAGTCCTCTCATCTAATGATTGCTATCATAACAGCTGGGGACAAAGGTCGTGAAAAAAAATAAAAGAAGGAAGGATACAGCTTTATGGTTTGAGTTTACACTCTAGGTTTTGGTGATGAATGGAGCAACAGATGCATTGGGCATGGAGAGGACAACAGCTACATTCCACTGAGAATGGATTTCAGAAGGAAAGCAGATACCCTGGGGAAGTTCCGTCTGTCTCCATAGTGTGGAGCCTTAGATAGCCAACAGTCCTTTTGCAGAGCTTCAACAGGGCATGCCAAAGTGGGCCATTCTGGAAGAAAGGGCAGAGGAGTGGATCCACTGCCTCTTGATGACACATATGAACTGCAAGTAATACTTCTTTTTAGTTCACTTTTTAATCTGGAATAATTTTCCTGGATATCTCTCAGTAAAATAAGAATAATTATCAGTCAAAAATTATAGAAGAATTATAGAATATTAAGGGTGCATTTTATAAACCTGCAAAAATATTAACTAAAACCTGTCATTGTTCAGTTTTTGCTGGTTTTCATTATGATGACTAATATCTTATTGAGCAGTACCTCCACTCCTCAAACAATGCCATAGACTTCACCAGGTGCCCTCACTTAGAAAAATACTTTCTCTCATACATAAAGGTGGCAGAATCTAAAAATTATTGTGATGAGAGCTGGAATATTTTACCTACCCCCATCAAATTACCACACAGGTGGAGTATTTCTTTCTCTTCGGGATAATAGTATTATTCCTCTGTATTGATTCATTCTCTCCTGACCATCTGTCTTTAATTTTGCAAAGGGCAGGTTTAATATGATGGAAAATTCATTTCATATGGCTGATCAATTCACATTCTCTACTAATCTGCCGAATTGAACTTAAACTGCGTGTATGGCCATATTCAGACAATATTCAAAAATAATGAATGTCATTCACCTCATTTCATGGGTGGAGAGTACTGTCAAACAAACCTGTTGTCTGTTACGATGTGTAGGACTGACTGATAAGAACAACTGTGCTGATACAGAATACTTGGCTTTCTCCAGGGCATTTCACTTAGTACATAGCTATTTGATGAAACAATGTGCATTGTAGAATTATTAAGAAATGTAAACTGCTAACATATATCAAAGTATAGTTGTTATTAGGTATGCATTTCCTTTACTGAAAGTTTCCCTAAATTTTGTTTTTTATAGAAAGAAGATTTTTCAGTTTAGCAGTGATTTTAACAATCACATGATGTATTCCCTAGTAAAGTTTACTAAAAGACTGGGAGGGGGGGAGGGATAAATAATGAAGAGAAAAGGTTAATGAGAGCTCTGGGTGCATTCAGGTTATGGAATGCTCTCAATACTGAGTTGAAGGTCAGAAGTTAACAAAGTAGATTTTAATACAACCGTATCCAAAGTGGTCTACCTGGGAATAAGGAGCACAGTTTATATCTGAAGTACATCAGAATGCCCTAGAAGGTGGAGGTTCAGATCCTTGTTCAGACTACTTTCATGCATTAGACTGAGGTGCCTCATTTAGGATCTTTGACATACCAGGTGCCTTGTTACAGCTGACAGTGACAGGCGTCTCTAGAAATCTCTTTACTGACCTTGTCCTATGAGACTACTAATTAGGTGCTTTAACTGTGTAAAGTGGGATAACTTTGGGCTCCAGAGAAGAACTTTGGGTCAAGTGCAAAATGCTAAAAAGAGATTTCTCATTGTGACGCTGTGCCAAGAACTCTGCACTTGAGTCCATGAAAAGAGGAATCTCAAACAGAGGTAGGGTAGTGACCTTGCCTGTATACACACCATTGAATAGCATGTCTGGTTCTAGTGTCCGCACTTCCAGAACATGTGCAACTACTGCATGGAGGTCACAGGAAGGACACAAATATGATTGAGGCATCCTTGTGATAGGAGGTTTAAGGAGCTATATTTATTCAGCTTATCAAAAAAAGTGAAGAGGTGGCTTGATCTTTGTGCATAGGTACTTACATGTGGAAAAGATGTGGAAAAGATAGTGGGAGACTTTTCAACTTCGCTATCAAAGGCCTATCAAGGTTAAATGACAGGAAGTTGAAGTTAGATAAATTTAACCTTGGGTAAGTGGCTATTTCCTAACATTGAAAGTAATTAAATATTAGGAAAGCTTACCAGAGAAACAGTGGAGTTACCATTATCTGGTTTCTTTGAAATGACTATACATATTTTCCTGAAAGCATTTTAATTCAATACCTCAGAGAAATTATCCATGCAGTGTGTGACTGACCACGTAAAATGTTCTGATGGTCCCTTCTGGCCTTTGTTTCTATTTATGCAATACCCATTATCCCTTTCCTAGCAAAGCATGGGAAGAACAGCATTGCCATTTCTTCATTATCCTTACTGAGCTTCACATATACAGCTGTTCATTAAGGTAATTATTATAGTCAAAACTCATGCACTTTAATTTCTCACATAACCATATGCATTGGTTTGGAAGGAACTTTTTCACCCTGTTTCACAAGAGGATGTTTGGGTTTTTTTTTGAAAGTTCAGAGATTGGCCAGTTGTGGAGGTCGGGTTGTTATTTGAGCTGGTGCAGAAAATCTTTTTCATGTGTTGCTCGGCTAATACTTTCTCGTTTTCTTAGGAGTACATAGATAAGCCATGGGTTCAGTGAGAAATACTTCTTCAGGTTAGGGTTGATGTGGGTCTTCAGTTTTTTCTTTTTCCCTTTTGCAGCACAGCACCTTTGTCGTGTGTTGTGAGCATAGGGGCAATTTTCACCTAATTAATTTCCTGCCGATTATGAGTTTAGGTACCATTTTAATCTCTCTTGAAATGTATGCATATTTAACTTCCAAAACCTGAAATGCTTTAATCTAACTCAAATTTGGGACTTTTGGATGTTTTGGTGCAATTTGCCAACCTGTGATGTGGGCATTCAGACTAGGTGACGTAATGAACCCCTCTGGTAAAAGATTCTATGACATCGTGTTGTTTACTTGGCAGCACTTCATATATATGAACACTTGATGTTGGTTTAAACATCACCCAGCTTAATGACTAGTTTCACATGAACTATAGATGCAGAGGACTGCAATAAATAAGCAGTTTCATAGTATTTAGGATTGCAGATTCAATTCCACAAATAGAGTGAGCTGAAAAACCTGCTAAGATTTAGTGGATGGCATTCTATCTGGCTTTTTTTCCATGCAGAGGGACATTGTGTTTCTGAGCACATATTTTCAGGGCAAGAATTTGTCGCACATTCTATCTAATGAAGGACTGACCAACACCCACTGCTGTTTGGTCAGTGAAACCAGATGTTCCTCCTCCTTAATCCTCTGCAAACTGAGAGCGGAGATGAGGTAATAGGAAAAAGCATAGAGAGGGAATAACTGGGCAGATCATTGTTTGTTCTGATCATAAAAATACATCAGAAACAATATCCTAAAATAATAGATATAAATATGTATACAATTTTGTTTTTTAACAAAGTTGAAAGAATGATGACATTACCAAATGCTGGTCAAGAGCAGAAAAATTATGTCATGTAAAAATTAAACTGAGATATGACTGGAACATTCTCTCTTAACTTCCCTGTCAATTAACTGCAATTTGTTAAAGCAAGAGCTGAGGAGCTCATGTTGCCTACATTTGTTTGGAGTAGAGAGGTAAATGGAAAGCCTGTTGCACAGTTGAACCTTATCCTGTTTTTGCTTTGAATCACAGAATATGTAGAAAAAGAAGTGCCCCTTCCCACATCCAGTGAATTAGAAAGAAGAAATTCCAACTTGACTGAACTGTCCTCCAAGCAAACAAATACACCTGCTGCTTCACTAAAGGCAAATTCCTTTCTAACAGCCCTTAAAGACTTAAACTTCAGAGCTGTTGTTCCCTGGTAAGCAGAATCTCATCTGGCTAATTGAAGAGGAAATAGCATAATAAGGAACACATCAGATTAGGAACACCTAGGAGAGACTCCCAGAAACGACCAGTGCATTTTGTGGAAAGGGCGACTTAGTCCCTCAGTCTTCTGAGATGGAGAAATACAGCTGTAGGCAGTTTACTGAGTTTGATGAGACATTGAAAATGGTACTCTGCCAGCTCAATCTACATATTAAAAATTTACAGCATGTTTTGGAAGAAAAATTATTCCCATAACTTTCATTCCCTCAACAGGATTTGTCATGCAGAGATGCCTTCCTCTCCAGGAATTAGCTCTATCTTGTCACCATATAGTTTGCAACAACTTAGGATATTATTTCTGCACATTGTTTTCTATTGGAATTTCCCCTCATTTTGCAGGTCCTATGGAGGCAGAGCAATCTCTTTAGCTGTATTGGGTGGAACTCCCATCTGGAATTTTTAAAGGTGCTTTATGAGTTGGTTAGTAAGGCAGTTTGGATCTTTGGAAGGCCTTTGGAGCACCCCTAAAACCTGTTGCTTTGCTGAAGAGATAACTCATTAAGAAAAAATCATTGCCTGACTGCAGATAGCTCATCTGATTTGTCTAAGGTTCATCATAATTCATATAGGGTATTTTGAGCTATATAGAACAGTAATGGAGTACTGTTTTACTAGAAGCTAGATGTGGAAAAAACATAGACTGAGACAGAAAGCACTTCTTCCAGTACTCATCTACTACTACCAAAACTGGGAATCATAGAATCATAGAATCATTAAGGATGGAAAAGACCTCTAAGATCATCGAGTCCAACTGTCGATCCAACACCACCATGCCCACTAAACCATGTCCCTAAGTGCCGCATCTACACGTCTTTTAAATACTTCCAGGGATGGTGACCCAACCACTTCCCTGGGCAGCCTGTTCCAATGTTTATCCACTCTTTCAGAGAAGTTTATATACATGTAAAAGGAAGACACTGGATGCAGATGCTCCTCCCAATCCCCCTTCTTTGTTGACATCAAAGGCAACAGGAGTGACAAATGTCAATTTGGTGAAAATGGAAGCAGAGTAATTTTTTTCCCCCCCCTGCACTTTTCTTCATCTTCTATATTTGGTTTGAAGACTTATCTCAGATTTTTTTGTCACAGAGCACATGGGAAGGATGCATATTCAGTTCATCATGGGAAATTTGGGGTGGAGGGTCTCTGACTCTTGCTTGTTCCAGGAAAAAAAAATGTTGATTTTAATGAAATGAACTCTCCTTCATTTCTGGATGATAAACAAATAGAAACTGAAGGAACCCAGCTTTTTCTGACCTGCATAGATTTTTGACATTTGGAAGCATTTCATGAAGTCAGTGATAATGAACTCACTTACTGGCTGGCATTTAAGTTGCTTATGTTTTTTTGGACAAGATTTTGTAATATGCTCTTTTGCAAACACCAATAGTTGTTCTGTCTGTAAAGAGAGCACTCCTATTTTTCCCAATTTGTAATTTATTTCTAAATGGCAGAAAAAGGTTGGGTAATTTGCTGAAATGTTTAAATTTGGGAAAGCAACATTCATTAGAGTCAAACTAATTAGAAAGAGAGAAAAAGATAAAAACCTGCATGTTGCTGTCAGTGACTATAATTGTATATTTTTAGAAAGGTAATATCTGGCAACAGTTTTACTAAAGTGAACAGCCTGGAATTCCAAAGCAATATCAGTTAAACCAATATCACAACAGAATGACTGCATTAAACAATTATATATTTAATCTTTCAAATGGATCTACAGTGTATCATAAAATTTATAAATAATTTGATTTAGGAAAATATATTTGGTTAGACTCTGGTGGTACAACACAAGTTTGAGGTAGAATTCAATAAATCCAATGTTTATTGCTTTATGTTTTATATGATCAACATATTCAAATATATTTATTTATATTAAGACAAAATAGTATCATGAAATTTCTATAAACCATGAAAAGCATGAAAGAAGCATTTAAATGTATATAATGAATCATAGTACAATTTAATTGTGAAAGATTTCAAAACACATTTCAATTACTACATAGTAAGTTAGGTTAATAATTTCTAGAGAGACTGGTTAGGGGAATGGACATTTTTACTGTATTTTTTGAGAAATTTAAAGGTTCTGATTTTCAGTAAGTTCCAATGAGCAATGATCTGCCAGTGAGGCAATAGATATTGCCTATTTTTGGAGACTAAAATCTCCTTCTGGCTTCACTATTTGTTGACAAGAGCTCAGTGTTTTGCAAAACACAGCTCAAATAAGAAAGTATGAATTTCTACTTGCATAAGAATGTAAGACTTTATACAGGAGGCAGAATGCTCCTTTTCATAAGCTGGATTGCACCTCACAAACACATGTTAAATACTAGATCAGGATACTATATAATATGATTATGATCATGATCATGGCTTTGGCATATTCTCACTGTTTAAAGGAAGAACTGTAATGCTTTGTTTTCTTACCAAATGGCTATTCAGAAATGGATTATTTCATGTAAACTTCTGTTGCAAGCCAACAACAAAAAAAATTTTCCTGCAACATGGGACTAGTGAGCACCAAGAACAAGAGACTCAGATGGATATTTTGTTCCACCAGATTGTTTCTCTTTGGCCTGCTCAGTAAATTGCGAGGGATAAGGTTGTAGAAAATGTAGTCCTGCTATTCTGTCATGCTCTTAAATGCCTACATTTCTAATTTGTATTTATATACAGTTTGTAATTTAAAAGCCCTACAGTTTTTACTGAGAAGGTCGCATCTTCCCTTTGCCATCAGCTCAGGAAGCACTACTGAAACTTATGGTTAAGGTCCCTGACCACAGAGCGAATACTTCCTCTACGTTGATACTGCTGATTCATAGTTCTGTATGGAAGAGTGAATCTAGCTTCATACGCTCTGTTCGCTAGGTATTTAGATACATAGAAATCTACTATAAGGGCTCCCTCTTTACCTCCCACCCTTTATACCTCAGCATGTCTGCAAAGTGTCATTTTTCAAATGTATATAAGCCCCAAACACACCTTGTGCTGCGTAGGCAGATTTTACTTATATTGAAGTTCAATATGTTGAATCAAAAATGTCAACAATATGTAAAAAATGTTCCTTTCAGCCAGCTGCATATTATGAACTGCATTTAACTGCATATAACTGAATATTATAAACTAGCATTTACCCTTCAAATAAAAAGTCTGAGTTTTACTAGTTTTTTAAGAAAGGTGCTTTGGTTCCTGTTTAGAAATGGAACAGTATCAATATATTTTTAAGACTGTTTCATTTGTTACTCTCATTTCCATGACAATCAGACAGTGAAAAAGAGGCAAGAGAGCTGAGATGGAAGAAATGGGCAGACAGTAATCAAAAGTCATTGGACTGGGATACTGTGACCAAACAGAAATCAGCAAACAGAGACTGAACTGCAGTTTTCAGAGGAAGGATCTTGTCCCTTCACTTCCTGCAGTTACACAAAGTCCTTATCAGTCAAAGAAAGCAAGATTACAATTTGCCCACTCAATCACATACCATGTGTTATTTTTAACATACCATACACATGGCACCTGTCTTTTTTAATCCTGACGGTCAGCTTTTCGGATAACGGAAACTAATATAGCTACTTATTAATGTAGAAAATATATTTCCTGTTGGTCTACACAAACAGAAAAATGATAATTTTCCCATGACTTCATTGTGGGTAAAATTTTAGAACTTCAGTTTAACAAGGGAGAATAATAAACAAAAAGAAGGGAAGGAAGGACAGTGATACATAAGGGGAGGATCATGGGCCACACATTCTTATATACGAGTCTTGTTTCTCATTTTTTGTTTGTTTGGTTTCTATTTTTATTAGCCTGTTGCTTATGCTTTCTTAAATAGTGTTCCTAAATATACAGACATTGCTTCCCTTAAACTGTACCAGGAAGCCTGACAGGAGGTTCATGAGAGGAGCAAAGAAGACATGCAAAGTTGCCTTGTTTTAAAATTGCTTATTATTTCGTTCCTTCCTCAATTTTAGAAGACAGTGTGTTTCTGCAATTCAGATAACTTGAAATGTAAGTAAGTGCTGTGCTGGGGTCTCAACTTCTGAGATGCTTCTGATTTTAAAAGCAGTTGGAGGTGCCCAGCATGGATTGGATCCTTGGAGGTTGTTTCTGGAGATGTAGTTCTAGTTTAGTTTGTCAAAGGGATGCATCTTTACTCAGAAAGGCTTATTCAATTTTTTTTTACTAAAATAAGTAACTTAATTGATTTATATGAGTACACTTTGAAAAACTTCATATCTGCAATTTATATTTATTCGAGCCAAGTGTTTATTTTAAATCAGCTCCAGCCCCTGTCCTCTGTTTTCTTGTTGTTCTGACCAACAGACCAATAAACAATACTGTAGGTATGTGACAAGGCTGAATTGTAGCTGCTTTAAATCATTAAGTGCAAAACTGTCAGTTAAATGTGGAGTACAACAATTAAAGTGATGTAAGAGACAGAATAAAATCAGTTTGGTTTGGAGAGCTTAAGCTGAAATTTGTGGGAAAAAGAATTAAGGGAAACACATTATTTATAAACTAACAAACTGAGTAATTCTGATGTGGAATAACCGAGAAAAAAAAATAAACATAATTCAAAATTTAGCTTTAATTTTCTAGTATATAGGGGAGTTTTTCTAATTTATCCAAGTTCAGCTGCATAAAACATTAAACAAAATGCCTTTGTGTTTTCTTTTCTATATATATATATATATATACACACACATATCAACTGACTATTTATAATGTAGCTTAAAGATTTTGGCAAATATTCTGAAATATTTGGAAATGGCAAGGAAAGCACTTGTGACTTTACTTATTTTGAAGCTTTACTTTTTCTCATGGTCATCAGTAAGGTTGGTCTTTATGGTTCACTCTGTATTATTTTATAAAAAATATCCACAAAATTGAACCTGCCTTCAATGTGGACTCCTGTAATTGCAATCAGCTTGAAAACCCCACTCCTGGCCATAGGGGAAAGCAAGAACTCTCTTGGATGGTGCTTAGCATCAGCTCCATGACAAGTATTCAGTTTTACCAGGAAACATCACTAAATATGAACCAACTAAGCAAGACCATTGTCCAGCATCTCTTCCTGACATTTGTCAGCAAAAGGCAATCTTACCTTTGGGCTACAGATGATCTCCAGCTATTAAGTTCCACCTCACAAAGTGTGTGACCAAGAATCCTTGGTCAGATTCCTAAAGCGGTCATCACATGTGCCTCTAGCAGCCTAGTGAAATCCTCCTCTGATGGCACGGCAGCTCAGATAAACAGTGGGATCCCTTACCAGTTGTTTTACCTTGTAATTGAATAAATGATTTCTTCAGAATTACTAAGTATATAATAAGGGATAACTTTAAGTGTCCAATCTTCACTAAGTCTGGACTTCCAAGGTCCAGACCTAGTAATGTAATTTATAACTTGTCCATAAATTCAATCTGATAACAGTTGTAGAAATTCAGCCCTTCAAGAAGGCTTTTTTATGTCAGGAATTTCAAAATATATTCATAAACCCCATATGTTTTTTAAACTGGGAATGGGAATGTGATGAAACAAGGATACAGGGAAGCAGGATGTAAACAGAATCAACCAGTCAACATTTTGGCCTCCATGTAGCAATAGATAGGTGGCATATAATCAGGAACAGGTTGCATGCCTAAGGAGGCTTATACACTAATTTAAAATGAGAGATTGGTACTTTTGCTAATTCTTTAACCCTGTTCTAATATAACTGAGACAAAAAGGATCAAGATTTCTGAAAAATCCAGACAATTTATCTTTTTGCATAAGAAATACGTTGACAAAATTTATTATATGCTGCACTTAATGAACTTCTCTGAAGTATTACTACACTCAGCTGCACTTAATGAACTTCTCTGAAGTATTACTACACTCAGCTACAAGTTTCATTAAGGAGCTAACACACACTTGCTGGATATGATCAACACTAAGAAGCTGAATTTAACAAAAAAATATTAAGGTATTCCATCTCCCATCAAACTAACGTGTATTTTTTATATGGTGTATAATTTCACACACACACACGCACAGATTTAGCTAAAACCCCCCAAATATTTAATGATTTTTGGTAAGAATTGCTATATCAACTTATTTAGTAATAAAATTCTAAGACAAAAATGACTTTGAGTTGTTTGCATAATTCTCAAAAATATACTTTCAATCGTTAATGAGTTCCTCTAGTCACAAACTGAATTTTAGACCAGTATTACATTTCATCAGCGAAAATCTCTCTTGTATGGTTTGTATGAGAACTGAGCACTTGAATTTAAATATTGATTTTTAACCATAGAGGCTTTGCTGGAATCCAGACCAAAAGAGTCACTGCTGTAAAACAAATTTCTTACCTCTGATGGATGTCCAGCTCTAATAAAAGTACAGAGCGGATCGAAAGCTCCTGTTCCGCAAGCCAGAAGATGCGTTCTGTTGTATCGGTGAAGGACACGGATGTAATTTGCACATTCATCCTAGTTTACATTAAAAATAAACATAGGAAAATATTAGTATTTAATATTTTTTTTAATATCTCAGGTGCCTTAGGTGATATTCTGCATATTGAAACCTTCTATTCTGTTAAATATAACATCTTAGTTCTCCCATTTCATGCTAGTACCTCAGTGCCACCAAATTCATGGATGGACACTTTTGACATGAAAAAAGCAAGTTTAGAGCACTGATTTATCCAACTTATTTTAGGTGTTTAACCAGTTAGGAGTTACTAAATTATAAAACACACTTTTGTGCTTCTTTAATCTCAGAGATACTCTGCAAACCTAAATATTTGTTTTACTAAGTATTATTAGATGCACTAGACATGTGAATAGTCAACAAATAGCTTCTCTCTCAAGTTAAATAAACTTTATCTCAAGAAAAATAACACTTTTTTCTTATAATTTTTTCTATAAGACCACTGAACCATTAATTTCTTGTGTAATTAATTGCTAATCAATATTTTTTTATATTGTATAACCTCATACTTTATCTGTTCACACTGTTCAAACCCTCCTTTGAAGAAGAAATTATTCATTTCCCCCAGGGCAATACTCTGGGACTCATTAGTGTATTTGAGTTTCATAAATATTACAATTAAAAAATTTTCAAGCATCCCTTTGAGATGTGGGGTCATTATCCTTCCTGTGCTAAATTAGAAATGGATACAGTGAGATAAAAGTATCCATTGATTTTGGGACTCCTGGGTCTTGGTTTTACAGAGTATTTAACATTTTGCAATAATTTCTGTGTTTGGAGTAAAATTTCTGTTCATTTCCATTCATTGCTCAACATTTCTGCAACTCAGACTCTGGGTTTTAAGACAGTCACACCAAGTTTCAGGAGACAATTACACTGGGATTAATCTTAGCTAACTTTAGCTATTCTAAGGTTTAAACATGTAATTTATGCTATACTCCTACTTCAATAGTCAGCGAAGAAGGCCAGACATCTCCAAAAGGCAATTAATTCTATCCTAAAATGAATGTGTAATACAGAGTGGAGGAATTTCCTTTTTGAAAATTTGCTGTGCTTCACTGATGACTACTCTAGTTTTCAGACTGCTATATTTATATGAGAACAATCCCGGGTCTTATTGAACATCTGCAAGAACTTAATGTCACAGAGGATGAGTCTGCAGCAGGGCCATGGGCAGAATTCAGCTCTTGCAAATCCACATTGGGTTCAAAACTAAGAAACCATCTTTCTGCTTTCTTCAAACCCTTGTGTCATGCAATGCAAGTCTTCCAACTGCTCCAACAAATAAATAAGGATCGTAAGGAAAAATTCTCCTTTGCTACATGATTCTTCTTAATCGTTCACCTTGAAGATATATCATGCTAATTGAAAGAAGCAGGTAACCTACACAGGCAGGTAACCTGTTGTGTAATTGCGTATTATGTATATGCAAAGGACAAACCAACCTTGCAATATCTTACTTTTGGAATTTTTACTAATGTGTTACTTTTTTAAAAAGGAAACTAAAAAAAAAAAAAAAAAAAAGGTCTTCCTTCACATGGCATCCACATGGTCTCTCACCTGGACAAAATTTCTGAGACCCACTGAAAAAAACCTGCTATTTGAATTGTCAGACAAATTGAGAGAAGAATGAGTTGAGATTAGTAGGATGTGATCCTCTGTACATGGATCAGTGCTCAAAGACAGAGGTGCCTACTTTGTATGTGCATTTCACAAATATTTGCTGACTGGTGGTAGCAGAATGGTAATGCATAGGATTTTTATAATGCTTTGTGGTTTTTAAATAGATGCTTTACTGGGTACTGATGCTGTTCCTCATTCTCCCTCCCCTCCAAGTATGACCCTCCTGACTTGTCCCCTCTATTCTGTCCCAGTGGTGGTTTGGCCTTTACTCCATGGTTTCCTTTTTTATCCACATATGTCTGCAGCTCTTGATCTTTGTCTCAAAAACACCATGGAGGAAAAGAGATCTTAGGGTTTTTTACAAATGGGCAAAAATTACACATTTTTTCTCCTGTGTGCTTTCATAGAAATGCCTGAAATTTTCTGCAGAAAAAACAGGATGAGGCAGATACCAAATATAGAAAAAAGTCATTCTAAATGGCTAGATTTATCATTTATAAACAAATGGAAAAAGGTGCTATTCTGGGAAGTGTCAGGCAACTAGGCATTGCTGCTGACCCCACTAATAATATCCTGTACACATAACAAGGAAGAGATGCATCAGCCAAGGGAACATTAAAATAAGTTTTCTTCCTCTATATTAATTATTTAAATGTTGTGGTTTTCTTTAGGAGGCTCCGTAGACATATTAATAGATCTGTGGAATTTTATTCATCTGAAACTTCTCAGTGTGAGGGAGTTAGTGATTACTATAGAATTTTATTTCTATATCTGAATGATTTCCAATTCTGATAAAATAATTGAAAGGATCAAAAGCTCTCACACTGCAGTCCAACAGGTGTGTTTCCTGGCACACTGGATGAGAGCAGAAGGATTTTTTCCTTGGCTTGATCCGAATCAGAAAAGTGTGGCCTGAGTTTAAGATGATGCACATGTTGTTAAGACAAGACTTTTCTAACCATCTTATTAAATCTGTTACAAGCTCTCTGAAACTGTGTTTATGACGACAATACTTGCAGTTTTACTGCCACAAGATGAACTCATAACTTTTAAAGGTTGTAAGAGCTTATAAAAGTGGTCTGTTCTGTTATACAGAAAGAAGTAGCAGAGAACACATCTCATCAACACTGAGATGCTTATTACAACATTTTCAGTTCTATTAAATATTAATTATGCACTGAGTAACAGATCTTTTGCAAAGGAAAATAAAGAAAGAAACAGCATGGAAATAAGCAAAAAGGTTTGAAAGAGCACTGATGAGTAATTTTTTTCTGAGACTTTACAGTGTGAAAAATAACATTCAGAACTCGGAAATGGCAAAGGGTTGATTTTAAGACATAATGCCGTTAAGCCAATATTGGTTTATGGCTACAAAAAATGAGGGTGAAAAGAAAAGTAATAGGAAATTTTTTTATTCTAATTTGGATTTCTTTCAGGTTGAGTAATTTAGTTTACTGAATACTGAGCATGCTAATGAAAATTACTAAGGTTTCCCTGGAATTAATTAGTTTTACTCATTCACATAGTCTCACACATAATTAGGTCTCATGTGAGGATCAGAATATTGTTTGGTATTGTTTAGTATTACAATATTTCCAGCTTTTACAATTTTAACGTCTTTTTCTTAAAGACTCCAGTTCTGGAGTCTTGTGATTATTTAAAAATTCTGTGATTTTCTTTTAAAAAATAGACACCTAACTTTCACAGTAGAGAAAGATGTGGGAAACATATGAAGATCTTTAAATTATCACATTCATTACAATGTAAATTTGAAGACATAATAACAGACTGGATTGTAAAAGATTTTGAATTTTAGGGAATCTCATGAGTCTGAGGGGGATACCTTTACATTACATTGGAAAAACAGTGCCTATTTCTGTATTTATTTAACCCAAAGAATATTGTCAAAGTATCAGAAAATAAATCCCATCATGTAGTGGTGAAGGAAAGATGACAGAGCTTTAACTGTAATAACAGCTTATGCTGAGAGGTAGTATTAAATAAAGCTCAAAGAATTTAGGTTTTGGATTCATTTAATATGACCACGAAGTTCAGATAATGTAGAAAAACACCATTTTCAGCAAAGCCACCTGAAATTCTCAGGGGTACAAAAGCATCCAGAAAAATGCAATGAACTTTTAAGATACCTCAAAAAGGATCAGTTCTAGGCTAGGTAAGTACAAGGAGTAAAGTATCATGTTGGTGGTTATTATTATTATTATTATTATTATTATTATTATTATTATTTTCCAGTCTGGTTCACCAATTCCCTTGATGTGGACAGTTCTCATGCTTGTACTTCAACAGGAATCTTTACAGCTTCTTAATCTTCACTGGGAATATGTTGTGGTTATCATCAAGGCTGCCTATTTGCTGTGTTTGTGTGGGAAAACTGTGCATGCACCCTTCAATGTCCTACATTCCTGTCACCATTGCTGTAAAACTATCATCATTTTCAAATCCTTTGGTACAGTGTGAGCTCTCTCAGCTGCGGGATTTATTAGGTGTTGTACTTGCTGTGTGTTTATGAGGTGCAGATAATGAGCTTGTTACACTGCAAAATTAAAGAGAGCTCCCATCCAGAAGAACTTTCATCCTGTGGTGCCAATGATATCAGCTGCTGTATGTCAGTGAGCTTTCAGGTCTTTCCCCGGGAACTGATTCCACTGGATCACAAGAACAGAACAGTTTCGGGGCTCATTAAAACAGAATATTTTTGTTAATATACCATAAAACCTACAGGGCAAAACAATTTAGAGTATATTTTATAATTACTAATAATTTAACTGCTTTTTTGAAAGTATTCTAGAGAATGTGAATTTTAAAGATAAATTAGAATGTGAAAAAGTTTGAACAGAGAAGGTATCCTATGTGTATGAAAAGAAAGGGAAATAGAAATGGGAAAGGAGAATTATTAAGGTACATTCTTTGATATCACCAGAAAAAGAATTAGTAGAAAGTTCAGATGATCAAAAGTGTTCATTGTCCATTTATGAGCTGGTTTGAAAAGCAATTAAACTAATAATTTAATGTGTTCACAGTAGTGACACGTTTTTAAGCTGCAACACTTAGAATTATATCTGTGCTTTGATCTCTCTGAAGTTTAGGGATGCCTGAATCCTTGTTTTGGACCAGCCACTGGTATAATTAAAGTACATTTGATTTGTAATTAATGTTACTTACAGCATCTCTTCCTTTAATTATACATTCTTCTGCCTGCAGAGGTGTACTAGGCCAATGGATCTGAGGAAAAAAAACCCAAACACAGAAAATCATTCAACTGGCAGTCCGATCGTGTCCAGCTTTTCCAGTACTTTTCATGTGAAAGACTCATAGAACAGAATTATAGAATCACAGAACAGCCCAGGTTGGAAGGGACCTTGAAAGATCCTCTGGTCCAACCTTTCATGGGAAAGGGAGCCTAGATGAGATTATCTAGCATCCTGTCCTATCATATCTGTAAAACCTCCAGCGATGGAGATTCCACCACGTCCCTGGGGAGGTTGTTTCAGTGATTGATTGCTCTCACTGTACAAAATTTCTTTATTATCTCCCGGTGCAACTTGTACCCATTGCCCCTTGTCTTCTCCATGTGGCTCCTTGTGAAGAGAGAGCCTCTGTCCTCTTTGTAGCTGCCCTTTAAATACTGGAATACTGTGATGAGTTCCCTCTGAGCCTTCTCTTCTCCAGGTAGAAAAGACCTAACTCCTTCAGTCTTTCCTTGTAGGGCAGGTTTTTCAACACTTTGATCGTCTTTGTGGTCCTCCTTTGTACCCTCTCCAGTTCGTCTACATCTTTCTTGAATTGTGGGGACCAGAACTGGACACAGTACTCCAGGTGCAGCCTGACAAGTGCTGAGTAGAGTGGGATGATCACGTCTCTATCTCTGCTAGTAATGTCCCTGTGGATGCAGCCCAGAATCCAATTTGCCTTCCCTGCTGCAGCAGTGCACTGCTGACTCATGTTCACCTTGTTGTCCACCAGGACCCCAAGGTCCCTTTCAGCAAGGCTGCTCCTCAGCTACACAGATCCTAGTCTGTACTGGGCTCTTTTGTTATGTTGTCCCAGGTGCAGGACTTTGCACTTGTCTTTATACTTGGATCATCATACTGTATATACACTTTTAATTGTATGTTATTAAGTTTAATGAAGTTTCTTTTACCATTTCAACCAAGTTTCTTTTACCATTTCAACAGTTTTCAAGTAAAATATTCCAGTTTTATTTTTAAATATCTATAAAAGTTTACAATAAGGTAAGAAATATTTTTGTTGAAACATAACTGTTTTGCATAAAGTAACTCAGCAAACTTAATACTAGGCACCAAAATTTAAAGGAAGTTAATATATTGAACATTTTATATAAATTCAGTAGAAACGTCTCTGCTAAATTGTCAGTGACTTTCAGCATAGAATATTAATTCTGAACTACTGATTTCCTGCTTTCAGGGACACTTAGGAAAGAAAATGGGTTACAGTGAAGTTAATGAGGGTCAGCAATTAACCTCATGAGAGTAGGATCAACTCTTCACAGTCAATTACTAGAAGTGAAGCCAAATTACACAAGTGAGTTTTTTTCAGCTACCTACTGCATAAAATTTATGTTTCATTCCAGATGCATGATTTGTTTGGATGAAAACAATGTTAAACAATGACTGAGCAGACTGGAATGATGACTTCATTTCTCAGAATTTTTAAAAGTGAAAACAAAAACACGTTCACTTCAGTGATATCAGGCTTGGCTGAAACCAAATAGGTATCAAAAAATGGACATCATCATTAAGAAATTTTTATCAATAGTCCAATCACAAATTATTATTCTACCTGGAAAACATTTTAAAATTAAGTCCTTTTTCTGCTTGGCTTTTTTTCTTCCTTTTTTGTAATTGAAATAACTTAGTTTTCTGGAAATAATTCTAACCCAAGAAAATCTAGGGATAAATTATAAGAAAAGTAAATTACAAGAAAAGTGGGGATAAATTAGAAATATTTGAGGCCTAGTGCTTAAAAGCAAGAGGTCAGCTATATGTTATTCTTGTCAACTTCAGCACCCTGTCAATGTTTAGGTCTCAGTGCTTGAATCAGACCACCTATGTTCAGACACCATTTAAATCCTGCAAGGAACTTAAAATTAATCAGAACATTTGTTTTCAGTCAGATGGTCTTATAGTCATCTATGTATGATTGGAAGTAACTCTTATCTAGGCTCTGTATTGCTGCTGTGTAGTCTGGGGAGGTACCTGAACTCTGCTGAACTCCCATGAGGGCACTCATCCAGTCGCCCTGGACAGACCATTCGCGATTCATTCAGTGCAAAACTCAGGGTCCACAGTCATATACTTTACTCGCTGGTCAAGGATTGAATAGGCAACCAAAGCCTAGAAGTTAGGAGATATGAACACTAGGATCTCCTGAGCCTAAAAGTTTGAAGTCACAGCTTCCACTTCCCAAAGAAATGTTTTAACTAGCAGGCTAAAATGGGGAGTTTTGCCCATATCAGGTGTAGGTGGCTGTTAGGAACAGAAAAAACACAGAGGGAATAAAACACTTGACTCTGTAACCTAATATTAAATACACTATGTGTAGGTGATTATTTTTGTATTTGGATACTTAGTCCCAGTGCTATTTAAAATATTTTATATGCACATTTTCTACTTAAGACATACTGAATTAAATGCATACACAGAATTAAGAGAAAAAAGCCAAAGAGGTAGCCCAATGCCCCCGCTTTGACTGGAATGTTGAAAAGCAGCTGCAGTGTAAGCAACAAGAATTTAGTCCTTAGCATAGAATCATAGAATGAATCATAGAATGGTTTGGGTTGGAAAGGACCTTCAAAGATCATCTAGTCCAACATCCTGCTGTAGACGGGGAAATCTTCCACTAGGCCAGGTTGCTCAAAGCCCCGTCCAACATGACCTTGAACACTTCCAATGATGGGGCAGCCACAACTTCTCTGGCCAATTTGTTCCAGTGTCTCACTACCCTCAGCATAAAACATTTCTTTCTTCTGTCCAATCTAAATCTACCCTCTTTCAGTTTAAAACCATTGCCCCTTGTCTTATCACTACAGGCCCTGGCAAAAAGTCTTTCTCCATCTGTCTTATAAGCTCCCTTTATATATTGAAAGGTTGCAATAAGGTCTTCCCAAAGCCTTCTCTTCTCCAGGCTGAACAACCCCAACTCTCTCAGCCTTTCTTCATAGGAGAGGTCTTCCATCCCCCTGATCATTTTCATGACCTTCTTCTGGACCCGCTCCAACAGGTCCGTGTCTTTCTTATGCTGAGGGCTCCAGAGCTGGACGCAGTACTCCAGGTGGGGTCTCACCAGAGCAGAGTAGAAGGGGACAATCACCTCCCTCGACCTGCTGGCCACGCTTTTTGTGATGCAGCCCAGGATACGGTTGGCCTTCTGGGCTGCAAGTGCACATTGCTGGCTCATGTCCAGCTTGTCATCCACCAGTACCCCCAAGTCCTTCTCGGCAGGGCTGCTCTCAATCCCTTCATCCCCCAGTCTGTACTGATACCGGGGGTTGCCCCGACCCAGGTGCAGGACCTTGCACTTGGCCTTGTTGGACTTCATAAGGTTTGCATGGGCCCACTCCTCCAACCTGTCAAGGTGCCTCTGGATGGCATCCCTTCCCTCAAGTGTATCAACTTCACCATTCAGCTTGGTGTCATCCACCAAACTTGCTGAGGGTGCAGTCAACCTACTATCTATGTTGTTGATGAAGATATTAAATAATAGTATTGTTCCCACTGTGGACCTTTGAAGGACACAACTAGTTACTGGTTTCCACTTGGATATTGAGGCATTGACTGTAACTCTTTGGACATGGCCATCCAGCCAATTCCTTATCCATCTAATAGTCCATCCATCAAGTCCATATCTCACCAATTCAGAGGTAGGAATCATAGGCCTTACAGAAGTCTAGGTAGATGACATCTGTAGTTACTCCCTTGTCCATTGATGCAGTCACTCCATTGCAGAAGGCCACTAGGTTAGTCAGGCATGATTTTTCCTTGGTGAAGCCATGTTGGCTGTCTCTAATCACTACCCTGTTTTCCATATGTTTCGATATATCTTCCGGGAGGATCTGTTCCATGATCTAATGAGAAGCAGGGGATGTGTGCACCAACCTCTTGGGGAAGAGATGGAGGGCTTTGCTGCCTGGACAAGTTGCTCTAATCAAAAGACTAATGTGTAACAGGAGCTACCCTCCGTCCCTGTATCTACCACTGCTGCTAGGTATCTGCTTTCCAAAGTGACTCCTGCACAAATCCTTTTCCAAACCAAGCCCTGGTTCTGTGTTTGTTCAGCTGTATGTGTATTTCCTATTGGGATACTTATAATGGCTTATCTTAACAGAAGATGCATAACAGAAGGAGTAAGAAAGGCAGACATCTCTGTACATTTTCCACAGGTTGTGCAGAGGTGTAGGAATCTTTCTTAGATGCTCGTAGCAAATTACCTACCTCTAAGGCAAGCCCATGTTAGTTGCCTGAAGTAGATGACTCTGAATTATGACTTTTGTACTACATGAGAGTCTCCAGAAGAAGCTTTTTTATCCAGAAATTATTTTTAAGACTCATAACTCTTACGAGGCTTATGAGTCTTAACATAAATGAGCATTAAGTTTTTAATGCTCCAAGATTATTTTAGACTAGACACTAAAACACCTCTGCATGTCAGATTTTGCTGTCATACCAAATTTCAAAATTCAATTTTACACGCATCTTGGGTCTAAGCACAGTATTCAAAAATGTATTTAGTAAAAAAATGTCTGCAAAACATAAAAAAAAAAGTTTTTAATCTTGAAATCTTCATGAGTATTTCTTAGCTCCATTAAAACAACTGAGAAGAGCTGCTCAGTCTGTTATGATCATTTGCAAAGAAATCTATAGTAAGTGGCTCAAAGTAATAATACTTTACCAAGGTGTACTTACTGTACTTAATTATATTTGTGTAAATATTGCTGTTTTACTTAACTAGCATAACATAGGATGTGTTTGCACTGCATGGAAATCCAGATATTAATCAGCCTTTAACCTGCTACATATTATTTTTCCTCGTATTTATGCTTTAAAGTTATGACAACTACCAGCTTTAACTTTGAACTGATTCTTTGCCAGGAATACAATCTTTTGGCAAGCCGTCAGTAACTATTGTTGGGAAATTTTCCTGTGCATCTAGACTGGAATAACATCACAGTAACATACATTTCAGTGGACTGTGTACTTGACATAATTATTGGCTTGGACATAATTTTTCAAAACTTTTCACCCCTGCAGGTTACTGTGAAGTAAATTTTTTAATTGTTTAGTGATGTTTCCTCATCTTGCACCATAATATTATCATTCTTGAGACCTGGATGATGTAAATTTAGCACTGTATTTAAAAGACAGGAAAATGTTACTTTTAAATACACTCCTCATGGGAAAAAATGGAATTATAAGGCAGTACAGACAACAGCTAATGAGCAAATTCAGATAGGGGGAAAACTTTATCTGGTGTTGGAATGCTAATTAGTGTCTCCAAACAGCTTCCCTATTCAGTCACTAGCCTCAAAAAACATGATGGCATGTCTAATGAAAACTAATTTCAAGAAATTACATGAGCTTTATATTACTTCAGGCCAAAATAGATTACTGAGTGAGCTAGTCTGAACTCTAGTATATGACAGAGCAATTAAGCAATTCAACTATTCCATCCCTGGTTTAAGTCAATAAATAGTGCATAATTAACACATAACTTATGTTTGGCTGAAACACAAATTTTGCAAAAATATCTGGTTATGACTGGATATTATATATGTGTATCAACGAATATGTAGCCACCTTGCCTCTTGGGAGGTAATTCCAATGGATATTCAAACTCACTGCTAAATTGTGTGCTTCTTATTTCAGTTTGAATATATGTACATTCCTACATGGTTTTCAAAGGAGATACAAGCAAGCCCTGCTCTTTCAGACTTGTGTTCAGCCAGCTCTGGAGTAGAAATATAGCTGGCTTCACTAAAGGCAGGATATATTATGAGGGCTCTATATTTTATTACAACAGAGACATAAATCCTAATCTGGAGCTATCTCGTACGAGATCAGAAACAGCACATTGAAATCTGCTTGCACAAGCATATTTAGAGAAGTAGGAAGGCTTCTCTTCAGAGCAAGGCCTTCATGAGCCCTTTGAAGCAGAAGCTAGGAAGAAAGAGTATCTGTAAGGAGTTTGTGGACAAATAGGAAGTGCAGTTTATTTTCACTCAAACAGTAGACAAACAGTAGAATCAAACATCATCTATCTCTATGAGCTGTTAGATCAGTGGTGGTGAACTACTGGCATTGGTTCAAGCTTGCTGTCAACAAAGATCTGCTCTGGCACCAATTACAATGAACTGAAATACTTTTAAAAATAAATTTGGCACCAGATATCAAAGAAAGTTCTCTATCACTGCGTTAGATCATTACAAGCCTTAAAGACTTTGGATCCAATCCCAAATATGCATAAAGTTTGATTCCAAAGGTGGTGTCAAAGGGAATGAGATCTTAGGGAAAGCAAAGGTCACATAGAGGGTACCTCCAAAGCTTTGGCTTTACACAAGGTTTCAAGTACTTGTATGGCTTGAATTCTCTGTAAATGTCGATATCCACATTTCATAATCTCCCTCATTCTTGCTACTATCAGTGTTACATGATTCTTCATACAGAAACCAAAGTGCCTGAGTAACTTTGTTTCAGAAACTTATGGTAAGATATGTTAAATATTTTAAGCAAGAAAATTTCTGTGTGTATTATATGAAAGGAGAGATACAAAGAGTACAAACAAATGCAAAGAAGGCAAAGAAAATGTAATTTGACCAATGGAGAAGTGAGACTCTGTCTTTGTCCAAGATGACATGGAAAGTCTATGCCACAGTTGAGAGCTCAACCGAATCTCTAGATTCCCCAACCAATGCAAGAATGACAGTAGTAGTTTTCTTTCCTGAAAGATTTTACCCATTTTATATGTCTTTTTTCTTTACTGGATATGATTTTCAGGAAAGTATATGCTTAACATAATGTTGGTAGATGTATATGCAAACAGCTAATAGCTTATGTGAAAAAGCTATAATCTACCCTTCAGAGTGCTGCTTTGTATTTGAAAGCTGAAGAGAATTGAACCTTAAGAAAAAATTTAGTCTATTAAATGCAGATTTATAGGATGCATACCTCATATGCATCACAAGTTGAGCTTTTTGGAAATGCTGGATTACTTTGGCAGTCAATAGGTCTCAATGCAAAAGCATTTTATGTCCACTAAGCATTTGGTTTTTTTCTTTGGGGGTCTTCTAATATGCTTGCTAGAACTGAATTACTGGATCATCCCCTACAGCAGAAGGGATACATCTCTGATTGGGAATGGGTTTTACTTTGGTTTTTAGAGAGCATTGTGGAAAAAGGAACGGCAATGAATTAAAACACAAACTGTTTTCTAGAACACAGAAGATGAAAAAGATCTATGCGAATCTGCCCCAAAACTACCAACTTTATGAAATATCTCTTTTGCAGCTAGTGACTCATCCTGGTTACCAGAGAGAGAATAAAATCCAGGAACTTGCCTCCACTCTTCTACTCTCACTAGGTTATAACTGGTGTTTTAGATTAATTAAGCTAAAGTTTTCAGTTTGAAAGAAAAGGTCAAAGGCTAACCAACACACAGTTAAAAGCAGATTAATGAAGAACTTTGGTAATAATGAATCAACCAGTCTCTCAATTCCGAGAACTTCCCCCAATGTATCTCAGTAATTAAGCTCTCGCATAACAGAAATGTCTCATTCTACACTTTTGCTGATAGTGCTGTGGGACATTCAAGTTTTCCCTAGCTATCACTGAATGAGATCTGCACTGAGTGAACACTGGGAAAAGAGAAAAGGATCATGACATTTGTATTCAAGGGAGCTAAGTTCCAGTGAGGTCATGTTTCTAAACATGCTAGGTCAAGCTCAATTTATTCCAGTTTCTCATCTTTTGCACATCATAAAAGCAGGCAAGCAGGCAAGATCTTCCATTAGTTTGTCATACTCTGCACACAAGTCTCAAGACAGAGAGCATGGTTTCGGAGTAAATGGCTGATCTTCCATTTAAAAACAACAAGAAGGAGAGCAGCAAACTTCAAGAGTGTGCCCAGATGCTACAATGGTGTTTGGACAGAAGCATAAAGTGCTCTATCCTGTCACCTTTCCTCATACAGATTTACTGCCAAAGGGGGAAGAAGAGAGGGGGAAAAAAGCTTATTTTATAGAAACAACTGCTTCCTAAATGTTTTTATATCCCTAAGCTCTAATATCTTCTCACAAGATATTAATAATTCTTGTCAAATGGAAAAGGAGTTAACTGTGGAGGAGCAAAGCTCAGTATGTAACATTGCTCTCTGAGGAGTTAAAAAAATATTTATATATTTTTTAATGTAGATAAATTCTCAAATGGCCTCCCTGAGTATATCCATTTCCACATATCTAGAATCGCCTTTCCCGAACAGTTTATAAAAGGATAAAGCATATTATATCTGTTCACAGCAGAGGAACATGATAATTACACTTGGAGATAAGCAAGGTTGCTTATGGTAAAGTTGATCAGAGTGTTGGCATGAGAATAGTGATATTCACTTATAACAAGGGGACAGAAAGAAAAGAATTTGAAACATCAGTGGTCAGTGCAGTATGGAAATCAACAAAATCATATTTCTCCAGAGGGGCTTTATTTACTCACTTTTTCATTCGTTTACTAATTTGAGAATGAATGAAAATGTATCAAAATACCTTGGGGAAATTTCAAAAAGTAGATAAGGAAAACACTGAAATATTTCAAGACATCGTTTATTCACGGTCAAGATGGTTGAGGCAGGAGCAATGCTCCTCCAGCTTCCATTGCCACCGCATGCTTCCAATCCTAGGTGCTAAAGGCAGAAGTGAGTAAGGAAGCCAAGAGTCATATCAGCTCAAACACCAGCCTTTCCACTTCAATTACCAGTTTGGCAGTCAGCTGTGGTTTCTATGATGTACCGATCTCTCTGGTAGGATTATGACTTAAACCACCTTTCTCCCACAGACCACTGAGTAGACTTCAAATGCCACTTTCAGAAACTACTTAATAGCACCTCTGGCTCAAAGCCAATGCAAAATCCAGTTTCTAAAGAAGGCTAAAAATTAGCTGCATGGTTTATGTTGCTGTTGAATACATCCTATAGTTTACGTGCTAATTTTTTTTTTTGGGGGGGGGGGGTTTGTTTGTTTGGGTTTTTTTACATTTTCTCTTTTGCTGTGGAAAAGTCCCCCACAAACACCAGGGAGAAATTTTACCTTGATAATATAGTGGAGATACAGAAATCAGGTGTGAGATGCTCTAAACATCTGTAAACATGCTGAAAAACAGTAAGAAATAGCTATATGACCCCCAGTTTTCTTCACCTAGAGTGACCCTTATGGGTTATTACTGGGGAAAAAATGGTAATCAGTGTATTTTTCTTAAATATAAACATGACCCTAAAGTTTGTGCACAAAACTTCTGCAAAAACTCCATTATCTCATTTCCATTCATGCAAACTCTGATATTCTGTGCTACACATTATGACACAAAGTGACTAATATATATAGCTTTTTACTCCACCTCTCGGTAGTTGTCGCTGACTCGATCCAAACTGAGGGAATACAAGAGGTCTCTTCCTCCCACGAACAGTCGCTCTTGATACTCATCCAGCAGCATTACATGAAGACCAAGATATCCAAATGGACTATGAAAGACTGACGTCCTGTTTAAGTCCCAGAGCTCTGAAATACAATCAGAGTGTGTGTGATAAATACCAAACAGCTTAGCTTTCATGGCTTCATTTTCATATCCTCCTAGGGAACTAGACAAGAAGTTGTGGGACATTAAAATGCTAATCGTATAATCTTTGAGTAAGAAAGAGACGCAAAACACCTGGGAACAATTTTCAAAATGAGCCAGCTCTCCAGGAGGTTTGTGTATGAAACTTTAAATCATAATCTTTGTGATCAATATATCATGAGATGGGGAAGGGGCAAAATAAGTTTTCTCCTTAACATTTTCTGAAAAGGAAAAAACACTGCTTAGGACATGAACTGCAAATGGGAAAAAAATAATGAACTGATGGAAACTGAAAAAAATTACTGGAAATCGTCTCCTTGTCTTTCCCTCAGGCATGTCAAACTGCAGGTTTTTACTGTACACACAGTGTTGTTCTGGTTTTGTTTTTTTGAGGGATGGGGTTGCTTGTTTTAAGCCCAGCACTGTCTCCACTCAGTTTGCTGAAAGTATTGACACTAAATTCAGTGAGAAACAGTATGAAATCTGTAAAATGCATATTCATAATTTTCCAAGTGATTACTTTTTTTGTCAAGAAATACACTGGTCAGTTAAGGGGAGCCGGGGCTTAGCTTCACATGATCCAGGCTAAAGTCACTTCCACAGAGAAAGGGAAATTCATCCCAGGTAATGCTGCAGAAACTTGGAATCAGGCCTCAGGAAGGAAGAAGGGCAAGCACAGAGGTCTCTCTGTACTCTTGAGCAGATGGTGCAGAGCACAGCCTGGCTCACAGCAGGTCAGAGAGGCTGAAAACCATTTTGCTGCAGGAAGCCTCAAAAGAAACCATTACAAAGAGTACCTTAGGACTGCCTCTGAAACAGTGGAGCTGGGACTGGGGGAAAGGAACTATGTTCTTATGGCCATATTTTGGCAAATTGTTTTATTTTGAAGAAACAAAAATTACTTTTGGTAAAAGCAACTAAATTCCTTTTAGCTTATCCTCACAGCTATCCCTAAGCATAACTTTTCAAATTGTTTGGATGAGGCCCAGCAGCTGATGTTGGAAAAAGTGGGATTGTCCCAGAGCTAGTGAAGACAACAAATGGGCTCTCATCCAGCTTGGGGTGGAGGCTCCAGCTCATGTGCCACACCAGCGGTTACGTTCATTCATCCATGTCAGCCACATAGAGGCCACAGTTGGTCTTCTGCAAGAGGACTGGTCCTACATGTCAGAGAAAGTCTTCGCACAGGTCTATCACTATAGCATCCCCTTGGGATGCCATATATACCATCCATGTATGCTGTGATTTTCAGAAATTTATGTATATCTTTCTGATATATGAGAATGCAGCCTCATAAGGTACACAAATATTAAACCACCAAAATTCATAATCATTATTAAAAATTTATCCTGTGTTCCCTGAGAAAAGGGTGTTCCATACCAATAAGATTTGATTTCTATATTTGAATTCGAATTTACCTTACCCAGAAAAAGATCTAACATGACCAATTTTTTTCATGAGATATCTTACTTATATCCCAAAGCATAGAAAAGAGAACAAATACTTTGAGCCAAGGCAAAAAAATTAGTATTCAATGAGGATATTAATTTTATCCAACATTGCCACAATTTCTTTTTCTTTTAAATTATTATTTATATTGTGTGTGTGACGATAAGGGAATTTAATAATAAGATAAATATGTTTTGTTCCATTTGTTGACTAGGTTTGATTCAGGACAACAGAAGCTGAAAGCAACTGGTTTCTGAAAGCTGTTTTCCTAGATGATTAAATTTCTATCAAAGGAGTCGTACTAGAAATTCCGCCTCACAACTGATTTATTTCCTGAGCTATCTTCAAAAAGAATCTATTGATTAAATAGCTGTGGGGCATAATGTTAATATCTAGGCTTTCCATAACATTTTTTAACAGTAGAGGTCAAAACACCTTGTACCTAGGTGTGACTGGCCTCATTTAACAAATGGAAAAGCTAAGTCACAGAGAGGAGTATCATGATGAGCAGAGCTTTTTGTCTAAGCTTTGCGTACTGACCAGTGGGCATACATACATTTTTTGACAGTGATACACTCAGCACAAAACTGCATAGCAGTGTGGAAATGATGCTTTAAAAGCAAGCTTCTCCCACCAAGCAAATCCAGCAGAGTGCTGTTTCAGAAGAACATTGCTTGTTTGTGATCAGATTAGAAACACAATGAAAGCAGAACTAGAAATATTCTTTTGGTCCTAAATAAAGCCACTTTTTATTTGCAAGAATATAAAACATCCAACATATTTTATTTTTGAATCAGTCTTGGAGTTAAAAGAATTGCATTTTAAATTCTAGTTATATACAAGCCACAAAAGGATACTGTGGTAGCTTCCCCTGATTTACTTCCATGCTGCCCTGAAGGCAAATTTTTCATAAATGAGACAATATTTCTTTACATAGATCAGAGATATCACACACATGTTCTCAATGAGAACACAAGGCACAATGAACAGCCCTCTCTACCTGATCACATAAACTGATAACTACTCATGTAAGACTTGGTCCTGCCAAGTACACCTGCAACTCTCATTGTCTTAAATGAAAATTGAGAATATTAAACAGCTTTCAAGATCAAACCTGTAAAAAGACATATTTCTAGGACTACCTCCAGCAAAGCTATACAGGCACGTTTTTGCCGTGGGTGTAGAGACAAGTACAGAAGTGAACCTGACATCTGGAAGGGCTGCAAAACACCAAGCAGTGGGACCTGGGGAATGATTTTGTTACTGAACCACAAATGTACTAGTATTATGTAGTTCCTTTGAAAGGTACTAGGATTTCTGGACAGTGTAGGATATCTGAGATATTAGGACAGTGTAGGCAATTAGGATACAGCACCTTCTGAATGCCAGGAGAATGGGTGAGATATCAGGAAGTCTAAAATGGCACTAGATGCCTATCATTTCTAGGCAACTGAATCTCACCATGATCTGGCTTGTAAATGACCCAGGTTTTGAAGCAGTAGAACGCCACTCATGTAACGCTATGCCCCTTCAGCAAAGCTGGTTGGCTTCAATGTAGCACTCCAGGGATGCAGCTGTACTGCTTCCAGACTTGAGCTGCTGCAGCCACAGGTTGCACAGCCTGCACACTCATTTAGTGAATTGTTAGTTCATGGATTGTTGTACTTTGCAGCGTTGAGATACCCTGAGTCATTTAAATCAGGGCACAATTGGGAGTGAAACACTTAAATTCAAAGCTCAAAGCAACTTTCCCCAAAATCTACCCTCAGTTACCCTGAAGAAGCTTATGCTTGCAAGAGTCACCTTGTGACTATAGACTCCTCAAGGTGTCAAGGGTTGTGCTCCTGGTCATGCCCACACCCTTAATTTGAAAAATTCAGTTTCTAGATCATGTCTAAACTTGAGCATAACCCAAAAAGAGGTTGTTCTTCTACCTAATACTAGGATTTAATAGCTACATTTATGCTGAGCACATCTAGCATACTTACAAGATCAGGTGCACTGCAATTTTCTTCAAGAACCTGGCCAGAGAAAACATAGTGCTGCCTAATGTTTTTAAAATATTCTAGTGGCTAAATCGGCCACCTGAGAAATAGCAGACATGAGTTCAATTTCCTTTTCTAAATTGATTGAAACCTAGATCTTTCTCTTTCCATAAAGAGGTCTAATCACAAACTATTAACTACTAGATTGGTAGGGAAGGATGGATGCTTTCTCCATTTCCTATTGAAGCGGTGCAACAAAATATTCAAGCTTCAGGAAGACTGTACAAGCAGTGGCATGACTCTAATTTAGGAGTTAAATTGCTTTTCTGGGAAAGAAGTTCTGGTTCTAGTGCTCAAAATAGTTTATGCATTTTATATTAAACAGCTAGTGGATAAAGTATATAAACTGTTCATGGACTAGAAACCCTCGGCTCCTTTCTCACATGGGAATGGCTGAAGATTTCAGCTGAGTAAAACCCTTTCTTTTATGGAGTTTCTATAGATTTTTGTGACAAAAAGCCCTTCCTCTATAAAGATCTTGTATAAAGAAATAAAAAGCAAGAGAAAAACAGAATAAATTGCTCAGGGAGAATATATGGTTAGTGGTCAACACACAGGACAAAAGATAAAAGACCATTCTTACTCCTATCTTTTGGTAAAAACAGCTTCAAGTTGCCTCGGTGTACTGATCCCCAAATTTGAGAAAATGTTACTCAGCTTTTGTCCTATAGTGTTTTGCCATTTTAATCTAAAAGCTCAACACCAAAACTAAAACTACACTATTACAGTACAAACAATATTTTACTCAGCTAAGGAAGGACTGCTTCAATATTTACATATTCCTATATGGCAATTCACTTACCTGTGAAAGCCTTAAAGCAAATCTGGAAATATAGATTACATTTCCTAAGAGAACAAATCTTATTTCTTTCTGTTTTAAATGCTGAGAACAAGCCTGAAGTTTTGTTATCTGTCTGCCAGAGCTTGCTGGCAAATATTCAGACTGATCTTGCTTACCACGCTTTCTCTTATAGCAAATCTACTTTGGTGAATATATTCATATTATATCCTCTTCAACAGGATGGATTCTGTTAGGCATTTGTCAAGCAATGTTAATTATATTCATAATAGCTGATTTCTTGAATGTTTTAATGATCAGTATGTAATTCTTTCTAACTTCTAAGATTGTGTTAAAACAGCCATTTCTTCTATTACAAAAAAATTGAAGTCACCCTTTTATTATGTTATTTCAATATTTTTAAATATAAATGCTTGATAACTAAAATATGCTTAGGACATTAAATGCAAAAACCTCGTTGCTGCTCCACAGCAGCCAGAGTATAGTGAGTTCTCCTGTATAGCGTGTTCTCAGAAATTAAGCATGTAGTGAGTAAGATATAACTTTGAACCTTGAATATAGACAAATATCACTATAGGTTTTTTTTCTCAGGGAGTGAAAAAGCTGCTGTTGCTCTGCTCTGTTTTTCATAGCATTACATCATCACAACTGCACAAGTCTATTGCTTTTGCCCTTTTTTGCCCTCATAAAAATCTTTGGTTCCCCTTTTAAATTCTACAGAAGTATAGTCTCACCTCCCACACTACTTCATTCTGCAGAACATTCTTCCGGGAAAGATGTTTTCCAGATGCAGGGCACTGACAAATGAGTCTGGCACTTTGAACATGTTGAGTACGTAAGGTGGACGTCTCAGTGCTTCTTTACAGGAAGAGGTAACGACTGGGGTTGCCTTCAGTCCCCATCAATAATGTAAAAGGCCACAGATATAAAGTCTAGGTAATGTGAACACCTGAATGACATTTTGTGTTTCCAATTATCAGCATAGTCCTGGAATATAAATATTACAGTGGAACAAGTTTTATAAGAATTCAGTGAGCCTTATGTAATTTTAGTTAATTCAGCTTTTTGTTATATAGCTGACAGGTGATAACCAAAATCTGCTTACATGTGACACGAAAGGGACAGAAACAAAAAGGAGGAAAATCAAAAAGGAGACATAGGGAAGAGCCTGAAATATTTGTGACACAGTTTATGAACTACAGGTTAATAGTAAGATCAGGCAATGCAAGTATCCTTCAGTTTTAAACCACCAGTACTGTAAGGCAGATTACTATTCAAGGGTGCTCTAAAGAGTCATCCATCACAAGGACAAAAATATAACCTTACAAGTGGTTAGATCTTTCTGACAAGGTTAAGACCTCTAACTGGCAATATTCCATATAAAATTGGTAACAGGAGGCAGAAGTTTTCTCCCCTGGGAAAAAAAAAAAAAGAGACCAAAATTCATCCAAAAAACCTATGCTGCTGAATATGAGATAATGCATTAGCAATTTTTACTTTCCTAGGCTCACAGTCATCAGTCATCTATATTGCTGCAAAAATAATTATAGAGTCGTGATAGTGATTTCCAGGTAGTGGAAGGATACACTAACTCAGGTGAACCAGCAAGCAACTAAACCAGCTGAGCAATAGAAAAGGGGACAGTGTAAGTTGGCCAGAGACGGCTGAAGTCAATGCTGCCGCATGAGGTTTGCTAGCAAAACCTGAGCCAAGAACTTTAAAGGCAGAATTAATTGCAAATCACAAACTAACTAAAAAATCTTGGTAGTAGTAATGCTGAAAGTTGTCACTATACTTTTAAAATACAATTCTTAAGATATTTTAGTATCTTATTTGGGGAACGTGAATCAGTAGGAGATAAACTTAAAAGGCTGTGAGGGAGACTGAAATATGAACTTTTACTGCTTGAGGTTTTATCTGTGTGGCTGCCAGGCAGATGCCTCAGAAACTTGGCAGGGTAGGACACAGAAGGCAAAGTCCAGTAACGACAAACAAAAACCCATTAGTCCGTAACTACTCTCACATGATTCAACCTCTGCTCTTAACAGCAGGTGAGTTTGGCTATCTAGCTATATTTGGAGAATGTAATTGGCTTCATGAAGCAAGCTGGTGCAGAAAAATCCATGAATAATTTTGTTTGGTTGGTTCTCTTCCTCTGAATGTGTGGATCTAGTGATGATGTTTAAATTATAGTAAAAACTTCAAAGAAAGAACTTTCCCTGTGAGTTTGTTTAAATTACAGAGGCAAGTTTCTGAAATTAAAAGGTATCATTTGGGGAGACAAGAATATTTTCAATCTGTATGCAATACAAATCTCTCTTCTCTCTTTTTTCTAAAAATATTGGAAAAACCTATAACTGGAACATGTAATAAATCATAGCAGGTTTTTTTTTTTCCTTCTAATTCTCCTCAGCATATGGCAGAAAAATTTCAGTGGAACTTGAAAGTCTTTAATACAGCTAATCATGTTAGGTCATGTCCTAATCCTTGATATTTCCATTTCAAATTATTACATGTCACATATATACTGTGACATACATACACTCTGTCACATCTAGCAGATATTTAGTTTTTCTTCCCTGCTGGCAGAAAACCATACTTGGTTAGTCCCACTATAATTGATCTGGTTTTAGTTACTAAACAACAGAAATATAACCATTACAAATGTACCAGGGCTTATAGTATTGATATGCTACATACTACTAAAAAACCAAAGTGTATGCTTACACAGTATTTCATAATGTTTCTAGTTCTTGCTGGAAACTTCTACAGTGTACACTAAATTAAAAATCATCACACACAATCTTCATACAGGCTGGGTTTACTGCAATTTTAACATGCATTTCTAGAAGCACATCCCAGTCTAATAAAAATTATCTGATATTCAATTTAATGTTACTAATTCTTAAAAAGAAATTCAATGCAGTGTAATAAAATCTTGGTATTTTTCATATTTAATCAAACCTACCTAGTAATGATGGCCAATTTACAGACTGTGTTAGAAGAAAACTTCTCTGCAAATCAGCTGAAAACATTTACAGTACCTGCTTAACTGCAGTATATGCTGAAGTGTTATTTGTTTTCTGACAGTAATATATGTGACCCTACCAATTTCTGGATCTTATTGTTGATTTCAATTACAGCAGTAGTAAGCTACTATGGCTTCTCATATAAGGACTAATCCAGAGCTCGTCTGCCATTTTTCCCAGTTAAGTTCATTATCTTTGAGCTAGGTAATCACACCAATATAGACGAAATAGATGTTTTCCTCCTGTATTTTATCTGAACCTGGAAACAACAGATGGGGAATCAACTCAGAATGAGAGGAAACCTTCATAATTCCAATGTTAAAATTTTATTTAAAGGATAATTCCTTCCATGCATTCACAACATGCTTTTAATGATATATTTAATATTTAATAATCTTAACTCAGTCAACATTTTTTTTCAAAAATTTTAAATTAAGCTTACTTTATTGATTCCATATCTATTTCCATATATCTGGATATTGCTTGCCGAGTGATTGATCATTTATTTTTTTGATTAATTCAGTATTAGATAGCAAATTTTGCATGCATTCAAACAAATTTTCTATGATCAAGTTGACATGTTCCTTATCCCAGGGACTCTATTATCAAAAAAAATTCTTTAGCTTTCCAGTGTGATTTTTCTCAGGAAAGGTATGCACAACCTCAAGGTATTCTCTGACAACACACTTCAAAAATGTCGTTGTGATAGAAAATATTAAACCATAGTCAGTGCTTATGCAAAATGACATAAGATCATTGCTGTTACAAGTCCCCAGGTCTCAGTCCAAAGTAGGGTAAACATTCATTCATGTGAGCAATATTAAACCAGTATAATGTGGCTGCCTAAAATTCTCTTCAAACCCTAATGAACCTTATCTCTTTAATAAAGCATTTTGAGTAGGTGATAATAAGTGATAATATTGTGGATAATAAAAATGTTATTATATTAATTATATAAATTATTATATTAATTATTATAAATAATAATGTTAGAAACTTTTTTTATAAATGTAGAATGCATGATAGAAAACTTCAGAAATGTGTTTGCCTATAAAAACATTCCAGCAGAAATAGAAATTGGAAATTTTTAATATGAAATTATTCCAGTCTAAGGATGACACAATAGTCATGAAATAGCCTTTGAGCACATTATTCACTTCACCCGATGTATTTCTAAGGAAGTAAGCATACAAAGAAATGTCTTCTTTAAATTATACTCAGATGATGTTTTACATTATGTTTAATATCTTAATAGTGTTAACAAGTGAAAGAATCAATTTATAAAACTCTTGAGTTTTAGAAGGTACATATGGTTCAAATAATCACAGCCCTCTTCTGATGAAACACAGACAGTCCAGCCTCTTGAGGATTTGATTTATTAAGGTGTACCACTTACTACATGATTATTACCACACCAATCTGGGAAGGGTAGAATTCTTCCTATGGAGAGATCTAGTATTTTGACAGAAAGAGAATCTGGTGCTTTCATTTAAAATGAAGATGCCAAAAGTCAGGGGTTTATGCTATTCAAAATGACTGTTAAATTGAATTTCCTTTGAAAAAGATGGGAAAAAATGAGCTATCCCATGTGATTTTGAGGGGCATATGCTCTTAGGGAGGATGGCATGTGATTGACAGTATACGTAAGGCTATCTGGAATCATCAACATGACAAAAAACAGAATGTAGGAGAAAGGACGCATTGTAAGAAAAGCAAAAGGCAGAGGGAAAACTGAGATGGAAATAACTAAAAAGATGAAAGGAAACTTTCAAGGTATTTTTTTCTGCCAAATCAATTACTCACAGCAGATGCAGAGTTTGAGATAATATTCCATAGGTGAGTTTAAAAAAATTTGCTACACCTCACACATTGAAATAAACTCATTTTACTGAGCACAGCAACTCTAAACAACAGTGAATGGATTTGTGTAGAAATGAGTACACTGTTACCCCAAAGTCTGTTCTCTTTAATTGAACAGAGTAGCTTCCCTGGAAAGATTTAATTCACAGAAAGAAGACAAGTATTCAGCTGCTAAACATCAGTTTCTTCAGAAGACCTACCTAATTTGAGTTATCTAGCACTAACATATCAATGATTTGATCCTGCTTTTCCTGGTATGTCCCAAATACTTTTAAATATTAATGAAAACTGAGTACATCAAAGATCTGTTTGTTGGCTTTATTTTAATTATGTTATCTTTTTTATTATGAGACAGATTTCTACAGATGAATTCAAGCTCTTATACTGTAGGTGGGATATGTCATATTCAGCTTTTGTTTTGTTCAAGGTCAGGTGTCTAGTTTAAGATATTTATCCAGCTGTCTTTTTTTATGAGAACAAGAGAAAGAGGTGTTCCCAAACAGCATTTTAAAATTCCTTTATAAAAGAATCTAAACATATAATCTAAAAGTAGTCATTTCTATACTCCAAATTTTAAGCAAGTCTACTAAGTTTTAGATACATAGTTCAATGTAGATGAATTCCACCCCAAAATGCATTCTAAACATAAGCTGAGGTTGTACTTTGTCAATGTTTGCAATTTTAAGCACTGCAGTGAAGGGCAATACATAGAAATAACTGTCTTTAAGACTCTTTGTTGTCTCTACTGTTTCTCCCCCAGTATGCCTAATTATCTGTAAAATGTTGGTTAGGTTAAATGCCTTGGAAGAAAGAGACAGAGAAAAGCTTTATTTGAATAACTTGGGACATATTTGAAACCTTTCAGAATCACTAACGCTTTGCAAATATTAGCAGACAAAAACAGAGACATGTCATTTGACTTTGAGCCGGTAGAACTCAACAGAGTTGATCTTAAGTAGTGTAACCGGAGAATAAAAGTCAATATTAGGCCGCTATTAATGGTCACATAATTGTTATGAATTGTATTACAAACCATTGTATATTATCCTTAAACCTCCACAGGTATGTGCACCCATCCTCCCCCTCCTTTTTTTTTTTCCACACTATTCATTTGTTTCTGGCAGATTTTGCAAGGCAGGGGGGAAATCCCAGTGCTTGCATAGAGGTTTATTGTACATTTGACACATGGTAAATTTGAGCATCTAACAGAGTCAGACAATAGACCCTACTGAATTTCAGATGTAATTTGTGCTCCTAAACCGTTCAGATGCTTTTAGAAAAATACCCAGTGGTAATAAAGGCCCTGTCAGACTGTAGAGAAATCTACATGCAGAGGGGAGAAACAATCTCCCCAAATTACAAGTAACATCTCTATATCCTCATTTGACCTGATGGTAACCATAAAAAAACCAACAGCCCTTCCCCTTCAAATTGGAACATCGTCTCAGTGTGACTCTGTTCTGATTCATTTTGCATAGTATGTATAAACACCACACACTTATGGGGTGTTCCTCCGTCAGTTTTTTCTTCTCTGTACTATTAGAAATTCACCTTCATCTTGATGTTTGGTATAGCATTGGTACTCAACTTCAGATGTTTTGGGGTCAACCTGTCTTTTCTTCTTATAGCTGAGTTTACAATAGATAGAACATGAGATAATTTCATTAATAGCATTTGTTTCTCACAAGGGCTATTGACTTTAGAATTATACAGATACTATGAAAATGAGGGATTGATATAGCAGATTCATTTTTGTATACTAGAATGTTGTGCAGAAGCTCATAGTGATATAGGGATTAGATCACAGAATCATAGAATCATAGAATGGTTTGGGTCGGAAAGGACCTTCAAGGATCATCTCGTCCAATATGCCCCCCCACCATGGGTAGGGACATCTTTCACTAGGCCAGGTTGCTCAAAGCCCCGTCCAACATGACCTTGAACACTTCCAATGATGGGGCAGCCACAACTTCTCTGGCCAATTTGTTCCAGTGTCTCACTACCCTCAGCATAAAACATTTCTTTCTTCTGTCCAATCTAAATCTACCCTCTTTCAGTTTAAAACCATTGCCCCTTGTCTTATCACTACAGGCCCTGGCAAAAAGTCTTTCTCCATCTGTCTTATAAGCTCCCTTTATATATTGAAAGGTTGCAATAAGGTCTTCCCAGAGCCTTCTCTTCTCCAGGCTGAACAACCCCAACTCTCTCAGCCTTTCTTCATAGGAGAGGTCTTCCATCCCCCTGATCATTTTCATGACCTTCTTCTGGACCCGCTCCAACAGGTCCGTGTCTTTCTTATGCTGAGGGCTCCAGAGCTGGATGCAGTACTCCAGGTGGGGTCTCACCAGAGCAGAGTAGAAGGGGACAATCACCTCCCTCGACCTGCTGGCCACGCTTTTTGTGATGCAGCCCAGGATACGGTTGGCCTTCTGGGCTGCAAGTGCACATTGCTGGCTCGTGTCCAGCTTGTCATCCACCAGTACCCCCAAGTCCTTCTCAGCAGGGCTGCTCTCAATCCCTTCATCCCCCAGTCTGTACTGACACCAGGGGTTGCCCCGACCCAGGTGCAGGACCTTGCACTTGGCCTTGTTGGACTTCATAAGGTTTGCATGGGCCCACTCCTCCAACCTGTCAAGGTGCCTCTGGATGGCATCCCTTCCCTCAAGTGTATCAACTTCACCATTCAGCTTGGTGTCATCCACCAAACTTGCTGAGGGTGCAGTCAACCTACTATCTATGTTGTTGATGAAGATATTAAATAGTATCGTTCCCAGTATGGACCCTTGAGGGGCACCAATCGTTACTAGATTATGTACTGCTCAGCACTGCAAAAATATACAACCCTGGACAATCTTTTTCTCTAGGAATTTGCAATCTAACTGGAAGACACAGTCAAAAAAGAAAGAATTTCCATTATGAAGTTGGGGAAAATGTGAAAATAATCATTTCAGTTTTCATCAAATTTTCCAGGGTTTGGATTTAGTCCTACGTGATTTGCAAAGATCATTCAGGAAGTCTGTACGTAACTGTCGGACACTTCCTATTTTGAATGTAAGTACAATGGTTGACTCACAAGGCTACTATCCTGTGATGAGAATTTGCCCTCAGAAAAAATGGAGCAGAACACACATGAGGTATTAGAACTGGGAGGGAACATTTTTCTTGCACTGAAAGATTTTTGAAAGTGTTGAAAAATGTTTCCATTCCAAACGGGAATAAAATCTTCAAGTACAGAACGTTTTCAAACATTGGAAAATGGTTGTTATTTTCACATTGACGTGATGGAACTATTTTGATAATTTTGCAGATTTTATTTTGATTAAAGCAGTGTCACCTTTTTATTATAAGTCAACTAACATTTCAAAATGAAATGTTCTTTGAACAAAATAGAAGTCTTAATTTAAAATGTGTAGATATACTTTTTTTTTCCTGCCAAAATACTAATCAATGAAAACATTCACTTTCCAAGATTTCATAATGTTTCTTAGAGAATAAAGAAAAAAACCAAAAAACAAAACCAGGATCCATACAGCCAGCAGAGAACTTCTGCATACTTTTAAAGCACTTATTGTTATTCCTTCTGTAATAAAATTCAATCTTTAATAAAATTTACCTACCTCTAAAACCAAAAGACCTTTGAAAAAAAAGTGTTTCTTTAGTTTAACTGTTACAGATTTTTCATAGTAGTATGTAGAGATGCAAAGATGTAGAGAAGAGAGACGTAGAAGACAACATTCAGAAACCTTTTACAAAATTACAAGACAATTTCTAAATATTGGCTTTTGAGATATGATGATTACTTCCAAAATTAACTTCAATATAAATATGAAAAATTTACCATATTACTGAATCTGACAGCAATGCTTTTGTTTAGAATACAATAGAAACAGAAATTTATATTATGCACATTATTTATGAGCATGGGACTATCTGAGGACATGTTAGTTTTGTAATACATGCTGCATATTGCTCCAGTATTTATCCATCAGGATACAATTCTCCATTCCTGATACTATGGAAAATATGTAAAAAGAACATCATGAACTGTATGAAATAGCTTGTCACAGAATAATATATTTATCAAACTGTCACAAGTAAGTACTCTTAGGAATGAATAGGTCCTAAACATCTATTATTTAACTGAAAGCTCTTTAATTGTTTATATTATATTTCATTAATACATTAGAGGAAAATGTTACACTTAAGTACTTCTGCAACTTACTATATAAACTTAACTGAAGTTCAAGGGAAATTTCTCTCTTTAAAGAATTAAAGAATTGGGAATATTTTATTCTATTCTGACCCTTGTAGGATATTATAAAATAGTGTCTGGTCTGAAGGCAGTGATATAGCTTTCTTTACAGAGAAAAATAAAAAGCAGGAAAAGCACTAGAAGCTCATTTGTGTAGATGTAAATGCAACATATCTAGCTTATTTATGCCAGCGTTATTCACAGAAATAAGTATCATCCATATAAATAGTTTCTGATTTCAACAGCCTCTCTTGCAGAGGGATATATTTCTCAATCTGAGTTGCATAAACAACTCGTGCCAGTGGATGGCTGGCACTAAGAGACCACATGCACCATGATGTGTGCTATATTTGTATCACAAGAAAACCAACAATAATGGTCTTCATTGCATCTTTTGTAATCTGATACACTTGTTCAAGTTGAGTGTAAGATAAGTATAAAACATTCTCTCCCCATTTTCCACTATCGGAAGCAATGGAAAATAAAGTTGTTAAAACACAGCATAATTGTATATACTGGCTTTTGAAAGAAAAAAAAGGAAAAAAAAAAAAACAACCAAAAAACAGGAAGTAAAGAAAATAGCAAATACTACAAGGACAAGACAAGGAATTGTGTTGGGTCATTTAACAGTAAGGATACAAATAATGTGACAGTCAGCTGTATTAACTTCAGAATAATATGCAAAGGCAAGCACCAGAACTGTTATTAGATGAGCCAATTAAAAAAAGATAGGAGGAAGCATTTGACAACCTACTCTAGTTAATAGCCATGCACTAGTTGGAAAAGGATTAGCTATCTTCCAGGTTATTTCCCCATCTTCATTTTCCATGATACAATTTATACTAAAGAACAGAGTTTTCTGTACTCACAAGGTATTGATACCAGGTCATTAGTTGGATGTGTCACCTTTCCAAGTAAAATATTTCTGTATAACAGTAGGATAAAAAAAGAATATTTACATCCATCTCCTTGGGAGTACAAGCATCTGAGAAAAATATTCTGTGACCCATAGAATGTGTGTTTGTGTGCATGTATGCATGTATGTTTATATGTATATATAAAATGTTATTTCACACAAAGGTCTCATTTTATGAGCAAGGCTGCTTGCCATCTCAAACTATGCTAATGAAAGTGGTGTCAGCATATTAATAATAAATGCACAAATATGATAACTATAAGGAGGTTCTATATTTTCAAAAGATTATGGATTAAATGCAAATTTGATAAAAGCAAGCAGCAGTCCGTCTGTGGGTTTTTTTTTTCCTGGTGGCAACTTAATTCTTTTTTTTTCCTTTTGAAACTAGTCTCAGTGACACCACTACAGAAAATAAAGATCATCTTTAAAAATTGTTACAGAGCTAATTTATATTTACACATTTTCTATGCAAGTCTAGCCCGGTGCTGTTATTAGTGCCATCTGGCAATAACTATTTTCTCTGTGGTTATCAGTTCTTTTGTCCATGGCCATCACCATTATCTGAATATGCTAAATAGCTATTGAAAACAATTACTTTTTCTTCCCTATAGAATTTATCATTTTGCTAATTCATAGCTCAGTTAGTCAGTGTCTCTGTATCAATTATTAAATTATTTCAAAGAGCCTAACTTTTTGGAATTTGCACTGCTTGCTTTCTTGCTCTTTTTAGAAGGGTTATAAAGATCAGAAGTCAGGTCCTCTAGGAGGAGTTATTTTCACTGTGTATCTGTTGGTGGGTTACTATGATAAGGGTTTGCACGTGCTGTTATAGTAAGGCAGCAATATAGATGCTGTCTGTACTGAAATCTAGAAGCCATGGTGTTTGCATAGGTGCCTTGACACTGTCAAGGCAGCTGTGGCTTCCACTAAGTTTAATTTCATTTCATTTTCAATTTATACCAAAAGTATAAGCATCAGCCCTTTAACACAAATTATGCATCTTGAAATACCATCCTCTGCTTCAAGCAAGTTGTACTAAAGACATCTAAGGAATCCCTTCATATTAAATATTTACTCTACCTCCTTTTTACATTCTTATGTCAGAGAGCTTTAAATGAAAAAAACAAGTGGAGTAAGTCCAGAATATTACTGTAAACATTCAGAAGTTTCATTACACAAGAGTTCTAGGAAATTTGGATTCATTTATGCTTAATCACCTTCATCTGTCTTCCAATACCACCCAATTTGGGCTTTCAGTCACAGAACTCAACACACAGTTATAAACACTAAATTTCACATCAAGCTACAAACTCTACGCAGGTACTGGCATTTTTTCTTGAGTTCTAATGAGTCTTTTTGGGGAAAAAAGGAATAGAAATATATGTGGTTAGAGTGTAGTGTAACAAATCCTGAAATGGATGGATTCGACATAGGTAGGGATTCAATTTCAAATGTGCCATTGAGCCTTAGTGTCTCCAGGAGAAACACCATAACAGCAAAAGAAGATGGCATGAACATTGTGCAAAAGATAATATTATAAATTGCAAGTAATTTTGCACTGCTGAAACATTCTGAGGGCCAGTCATGTAGGGGCAAAGCTCATTTCAGTTAGCCTATTGCCACTGGCATAAATGAAATTTCACTTATATCTGTGTAGAATCTGGCCCTTGATGCACTACATTTCTGTTTCTGATTTATTTATACATTCTGCTGATCTAAATTACAGAAGTAATTTTCCTGTGTTAGGAAAAAAAAGCTATAATACCTACTATTAAAATCCAAAATAATTCCGATTTACCATGCAATTTTAAAATAAATTAAAAAATGCACATGCAAACCTACCAGTAATGTTTGTAACCCTTTCTTTTATGACTGCAATGATCTCTGGTGCTATTGAACTATCACTATAACTTTCAGTTCAGATGGTAGATTCATGTGTTTAGACTAAAGATTGCAGGTTCAGCCTCTATTTGGCCTCTACTTATACATTAATCGTGTAATAAGTGGCAGAAGCCTTCAAAATGTATTAACACAGGTGGACCTTTGGTGCTTATTTGTAGCCCTGTTGAATAAGCATGCTTCAGGCTGTTTGTATAGGTCCGGTAGCAGGGTTAGAACTTGGGAGTGATAAGGTTACCTAAACCGTAGCACAACTAAAGAAAGTCAAGCCATCCAAGAAAATCAAGGTTGATTTCTACATGTCACATTTGAAAACTAAATATGTACATTGCCTGAGGAATGCATTTGAAACAGTGAAGTCTGGTAGGAGAGAATGTTTTAAGAGCACTATTTCAGCAGGGATATTTCTACTGGGAATAAATAAACCACTGAACGTGCCTCATTTTTTAATGCCCCACAGATGTAAACTGTACTTGATTCTATTGTCTATAATTTAATTCAATGCTTGGAATGTTGCAGTAATATACAGTAACTGATATGCCCTTTGACTGAGAAACAGCCAGACCAAAAAAGTTTATAATTTTCCCTGCACTATAAAGCCTTCTTATTGTAAAGAAAAGATTAGTTTTAGCATGAATTTCTATTATTCAATCTTTATTAGAAATGACATACAGAACTAAGAGAAAGACAATGCTTGCTTTATGTCTTTTCTTATTAATTGGAAAGCTTTTCTGTTGTAGATGTATGGATTTTTTCTTTGTGTTGTTAATTGTGAACAATATCTTGCAAATTTAAATAATGGTTCAATAGAAGCATTGGTTGAATAACACCATCAGCAGTACTGTGAAATTCTTTTTCTGCAATGATAGAATTGTTTTTTACCTATCCTTATCCTCACTTTTGTTAAATACCTCTAATTCCTTGATGAACTGGGCACTTAGCATTCAGTACAAGGAAGATGCAAAGGAGTGCAGTAATATTAAAAAATACTTTTCACTTTGAAGTGTTTCTAGTCAGAGAATTAACTTAAATATTTATATTAATACATAGCATTATGTTGTGACTCATGGAGTAATAGAATTTTAACATTTTACTCCATGTTATTTCAATACATTTTTAATACATATGGATTAGAAAAATAATATATTTTGATGTGTCAATACTTTGGTTTCTTTTCAAATCAGAATATTTCTGTTGTTTTGCAGCTGTTCTTCAGACAATCAGCCAGATATAGGATATCTATATTTTCATTTTTAGAAGGGGCTAGTGGAATATTTATAATGCAAAAATTCCTCAATTAAACAAAAAATGTATTTAACCTTTTTGTTTGTTTGTTTTTTAAATTGGTTATATGTCCCATTTTTCTGTAACCACAGCCTAGTGACAATCTGTTAAGTGATCTGAAGGCTGTCTTATTTTTTCCATAAAACTAGACCTTCCTAATTTTATGAACTTTATGTTAGGAGATTCTTATGGGTTGTTGTACTCACATAGACTAAAATTGCCAACACAGGTGCAATATATTGCTTATACTCAATTTATAACCTGTTTTATAATATTGTCAGCTTCCATCATTTTAATGTGACTGTTGCAGCACCAACTTTTCTGAAAGTTTTCACAACTGGAGTGTTGAGTGTATGTGAGAAGCTAATGTTTTTAAACTGCAAGTTTCTCTTGTGATTGTGGAGAAGATGCTGAACATGTGATAGAACCACAAAGACCCTGAAGTCAGAAGAAACTCAAAAATAAACAATCCAATTTAATTTAGTTTAATTTAATTTCATTTCATTTTCAAAATGCTTTTAAGTCAATGCTTCTGAT
This sequence comes from Pygoscelis adeliae, assembly GCF_000699105.1. NCBI lineage: Eukaryota > Metazoa > Chordata > Aves > Sphenisciformes > Spheniscidae > Pygoscelis > Pygoscelis adeliae. The sequence goes on from NW_008825150.1 coordinate 6,116,358, forward strand.
TTTTATGCTGGCTCCACGATTTGACACATACATTTGACCATTTAGGTTGGGCAATGCTTAGTTACACAGTATATTAGCTTTTGTTCCTTTCATAAATTATTTATTTTTGACATAAGCAACTGACCTAAAGTTATGGTTAGTTATGTGCAAAGTTTGCTTCTGACAGAAGCAAAACTCACACTGGAGAGGCTGGAGACATCTGAAAGCTTGTTGATGACCAGAAAACCTCAATCTAACAAAATTGTTGAACTATTGAAAGAAAGTACATTTTTTTTGTTCTTTCAGCCATTGGTAACAAGTATGAAAACTGGGATTTGCTTTTTTGTTTTATTTATCACTTTTAAAAATGGTGAATAGTGGACAACAAATCTATACACATCACAGGTTTTTTAGCACAAAATAGCTAATAGGAAATCAATGTCAAACTCGAGGATTTGTAAGTATCAGTTTAATGCTGCTTAATATATTATAAACAAGGAAAGATGGTAGTACTAGAGTGCTTATTTATTTACTCGTGCATACAAATCAATAGAAATAAAATACTAATCATTCATTAACATCATAAAATAATCTATTTCCTTCTTCTGAAGAACTGGAGATTGTTGAAGGCTGAATCACTTGCTACTAAGGATACCTTCTGAATAGAAATATTTTCATTCCTTGGAGGATATTCTCCACTGGAGCTAGGAGCACTTAGCTTTGGCTTTATGCCTAACTACACACCTTTAATGGGTGACTATATCAAAACGCTTGTACACTGCATTGTACCTAGAGGTTAAGTGTGGCTTGTTAAGGGGAGGCCAATTTCAATTAAAAATGCAATAATGGCTTTAAAATATGCACTGCCATAGCTTCAGTAAGGTCTCTTGTCTATTACTGTCAATAGGAGCTTATTAGAGTTTGCTTAATTATATGTGCACAGGGAATTACATAGTTGCTAATGGTGTGGACAGTGGCACGTGAGTTTCATTTCAGAGTAGGAAAAAACCCCGGCATTTTAAAAATGATCTTCACATTTTGGCACTTCAGTCTGTACTTGGGGGGTAGCAGGTTTTACTTTCAGAGATGCTGAAAATCTGCTGACTTACCTGAGGAAAAAGCATGAAAAGGAGAGAGATATTTGGTAATGTTTATTTAAGACATATTAAGTAGCAAAAATATGTTAAATGGGCACCAGCAGCACTGCCCAGAAAATCAATGAATTATATGGCAACAACAGGGTTGCTGTGCTAGATAATTACACGGGTCTACGCAGTGTTCAGCACATAGGAATCTGCCATTTAGACTTGGTGAGCTAAAAAACTCTGAAAAGTATTCCAGCTTATTTAAAAGTCTACCTTGAGATTGGAAGATGATCTACGGTTGGCAGGTCACTTGCGAGGTATTTTATTCACCTACAAGTTCAAAAGATATGAGCCTCTGAGCTTCGAGGCAGGGAGAGGGAAGTTGCCTTTGAAAAAACAAGGGGAATAAGGCAAGAAGAAGATGACTGAGACAAAGACTTTTCATGTCTTGAAAAGAACATGCACTGACTACTGGGAAAGCATCATTTATTAGTGCTGTGAGCAATAATTATTATTACTAACAAGCATCTTCACTTATAGATATGATGGCACATGTTTTAAGAGACAGATTCAGTGGCAGATTTTTAATGAGCTCACTTCACAGTTGCAAATACTCTGTTGCTCCCCCACAAAAGAAGTGTTTAATGTCTTCCCTCATGCAACTTAAAACTAACAGTTAATTTGCTCACTGTTTCTGTAAAGATCTCTTCTTTCCCTCTGAACTAGTTAGTGAGCCACACATTAATTTTCTCAGTTCAGTTTTATAACAGATTTTGAAAAATACTTAGCCCTTTTTTCTTTCATTACAGGGATGTTGCCCACTGCACACCATGCAGCAGCTTCTCTTTGTTCTTCTGTGTGTGCCAACACAAGAGAGAGTTGTTAGCGTGCAAAGAGCATAACTTGCAATGCTGGTGCTGATGCACTTGGAATAGGAGCAGAGTCAAAGGTTGAAGAAGCCTCAGTGAGAGCTTCACAGGTGGTCACAGACCTTTACTGGGTCTTTTGCCTCTTCTGCACTTCTCTGTGAGCATTTTTCTTCTGTGGGATTATCCACAATTGGAATGAAGAAGTAATTGTAGTTTAACTCACTTCTTTTCACTCTTTATTGCTTCCAGGCATATACTCAAGCTGTATAATCTGTCACTGAACACTGAAGTTGTTTGTCAAACACAAGTATAGGATTCCAGCACTGCTGACGTTTGGTTTTATTTATTTTTTTCTTTTGCATGAACACCATTAGTGTATGCGTGTCAACTCAAATTTAAATTGTTTTCATTACATGTGAAATGGAAGATAGACTAGCAATGGCTTTTTCTGTTCAAATACTTTGTTAACATTACACTCCATAGAAGCTGTAGAATGAAAAATAGTTTTGCTAAGAGAGATGAAAACTGTGTGGTGCAGAAAACAAATAAGATGGCACCAAGAGTGTTTAGTAGAAACACTCCCTGGAAAGCCAAGGCTTTTTGGTGGGTAAGTGACAAAAAAGGTAACTAACTGGGAGGATGATTAATTCCCTTTTGTATATGAATGCTATATATTTATGAAAAATTATCATAAAAGAAGCAACTAGCTACAAATGTCAAGTATGAGATGCTATGAATGCACAGATTAATCAAACTAGGCTATATCCCATTAATCGTACATCTCAAGATGGCATAAAAAGAGCTTTGCTTTATACCATTTTATGCACTGTTGATGGACTTCATGCATTTTTGTGAAATAGCCAAAATGTCAGCTTGACAAATATTTTCATGTGATTAAAAAGCTCAAAATGGTGTTATTTCTGTTGCATGCTGATGAATGCAGGAAACTATAGCATAATAAATTGCAATGTCTGGAATCAAGGATGACTTTGATCGTCTTGGCAAAAAAAAAAAAGATATTTAACAAAAATTTATGGAGGAAAGTCACTCTGAATCATGTTTTCCCTATTCTGCGTTCCATTCAATTATGAAACGTAAATGAATAAACCAAGAGAGAGTTTTCAGAGACTGACTTAAAATTCATTTGTATTAAAAAGTGAACACAGTGAACAACTCTGTGTCAGCAGTCTTACTATAGAAGAAAACCAATGAATTATATTCGGTACTTGTCATCATTATCTGAATTGCATTTAGCCATTCTTATTCTCAAATAACATAACAAATAATATCAATAACAAAGAGCTGTAGCTGATGCAATTACAACACAACCTGTACAGCTGTGAAGCTACGGCCACCTCTTCTGTTTGAGAAGAATTAATGCTGTAATAGGCTCTGCTAGTGTGAAAGACTGTGGTCTCCTTGGCTGCATAAGTATTACTAAATAAAACCATTTTATGGCTCAGAGGCCACATGGCATACATCCATAAAGCTAAACTGTTCCACTGTCTTCATCTCCAAGCAACATAACGTCATCCAACCCCCCTATGTAGAATGGGCCTTGTTGTACTGTCTCCTGAACCATGCCCAAATATTATTTGGAAAATTGCTAGTTTTCACAGTTGCCAAGAATAACATAAAAAATTTAAATACTAGGGATAATCACAGGTCAGTGCTTCAGTGTGTCCTTGTGCTCTGGATTTGTTTTTTAAAATTGTATGTAATCTTTACTGAATCTACCCCTGTTAAGTTTGTTTTAATTTGGATAATTTATTTTATTGCATGTCTATTCTATTCCAGAATAGAATAATTATTATTTAACTGATATATTACAGCAGAGGTGAGAGACCTACGTGAGAAGAGTTTCTGTTGTCCCAAGCATCTCACATGTATACAATAAAGGGCCCAGTTCTTTGCCTTTGAGTTTGAAGAAATAGTAGGGAAACATTGACTTGCTGCATCATAGCCAATAATGAGCAGAAGTAATGTTACCACATTAATGTTAAGGAGCAGTGGTAACTTCAATTACCATCAACAACAGCTTAAGAAAAGCATATCTGTAATCTGTTAATTAAAATCCAGTTAGAAGCTGCTTTGACATACTTAGGCTGACCACATAGCTCAATAATAATAATCTTCTTTAATCCAGGAAGAACTTGAGTATGGAATGCAAAATTAAGAAATTTCTTTTATTTGAATTAATCCAAATCTCATTCTGAGGGCATGTCCAGCCCCTGTGAAATCTGTATCATGGGAAATCATAGAATCATAGAATCATTAAGGTTGGAAAAGACCTCTAAGATCATCAAGTACAACCATCAACCCAACACCACCATGCCCACTAAACCACGTCCCTAAGCGCCTCATCTACACATCTTTTAAATACTTCCAGGGATGGGGACTCAACCACTTCCCTGGGAAGCCTGGTCCACTCCTTTAACCACTCTTCCAGTAATGAAATTTTTCCTCATGTCCAATCTAAACCTCCCCTGGCGCAACTTGAGGCCATTTCCTCTCGTCCTTTCGCCAGTTACTTGGGAGAAGAGACCGACACCCACCTCGCTACAGCCTCCTTTCAGGTAGTTGCAGAGAGCGATGAGGTCTCCCCTCAGCCTCCTTTTCTCCAGGCTAAACAACCCCAGTTCCCTCAGCCGCTCCTCATAAGACTTGTGCTCCAGACCCGTCACCAGCCTCGTTGCCCTTCTCTGGACACGCTCCAGCACCTCAACATCCTTCTTGTAGTGAGGGGCCCAAAACTGAACACAGTATTCGAGGTGCGGCCTCACCAGTGCCGAGTACAGGGGCACGATCACTTCCCTCCTCCTGCTGGCAGGAGTAGGGATCTAGGAGATGTTCTAGGATCTAACAAAACAGGCTAGTTCACAGTTACAATATATGAAATAATTACTTCAAATCATGGAAACTGTAATTACATTGAAGACAGTGAAATAATATAGGTCACTATTACCCAGCATGGTCTTCTCATCAGATAAACACGTTCTACAGTAGGTATATATTTGTAAAGCATATGATATTGTGCATAGGCACAAACCCTGGTCCCTAGGGAAAACAGTACAGTTGCATGAAAAACTTGTTATTTTTTATAAATAACTTAGCAACTGTGACTTGTTCTAGAGCCAAGAACAGAATCTAAAGGTTGTAGTCAGAATTTTGCTTCAGTATTTTTTCCTTCTGTCATCAGTGCCCCCACATTCAGAACGGTTAGGGTTAGGTACTGATGTGGGGATTCCTGCTTAGAGCAGAGCTTCAGATACGCTACTTAGCATATTGAAAGGATGTGGGTTTGGGCAGGGGAGGGAGCGGGGTACTATGTCTCCTTAAGGAGTAATCTGAAAATGATTGCTGTTATTATGAATACATTATTTAGAATTTCAAGCTTTTCCCTTTTTTGTATATTAATATCATCTATATTATAAACCATAATAGTGTAACTCTGTCAACCTCTCACTCAACTAAAGCATGACATTTTCATATGCCTCTGCTAACCTTTGCCTTCTCACTTCAACTATGTGATAAATCACCATCTTATTTGCAAAAACCAACTTTTCTCATTTAAGAAATGAATAATAAACTTGAGTGTGCTACGGGATCAACCTTGCCGTGCCAATATATCCTCGCTCACTTTTTGCTGTAGGCATAGTGCTACATTTTCCACTCCATAATGTAGACATGCTGAATTGCATAATCTGAAATTAAACAATCTAAACTACAAAACCACATCAAAGTAACACAAAGGAGTTAATTAGCCCCACAAGAGGATTACAGATATGTTTTCCACTGCCTCAAGTCCATTTATCTAATTGTTTTGAAATATTTTTCTGATACTAAAGAGAGAATGAAAGATTAGTTTAAAGTTAAATCATTTGCTTTTCTTGACTGGCATTTTTCTGCTGACCCTGGCAAAAATCTGATGCTTCAGGAACTATGAATAATTCTAATACTGACCAGGTGACATAGTATATGTGTTGCCCCAGAGTCTTCTGGTATATAATACACATCTAGAAGCATGAAAATGGATCTCTTATCATTTATGAATAGGTACTAATGTCAAAAGCATTAATAGCTCATAGTTAATTTTGTTAGTAATTTCAGTTATATATGTAAAACATTCAGTCCTGTAGGTTGCTGAAAGCACATAAACCTTATGATGGGGATATAATTTTAAACAATATTGTATATGTCTTCATATTCACTTACCCATAGTATTTGAGAATATAAAATGTTTCCCAACTCTCTGTTAAGTTTTACATTTAATTAGGTCCTTGATAACTAGATCACATTTAAATACCTTCAGATAAGATTAGGACAAATAAAAAGCCACAGTAATTAATCTTAATTAAGAAGAAGATGACATTATTAATCTGGGCTAAATATCAGCTCCAAAATAGTCTTCAATATTTTTAACTATTAATAAAATGTAAATATTCCCACTACACGCTTCCAGCAGTTAAAGTTTGAATATTCCTCTTCAAGGAAATATTTGGCTTTTTCTCAGTTTACTAGCATTGTGAAAAATGTGCCACTAGAGCAAAATTTTCATTAGCAGTATCAAAGCATAAAATATAAAATTATTCAAAAGCCAACCATATAAAACCTTGAACAATGAACTTATGAAGCCATTTAAATTAATAAAGCATTGTGTTTATATTCAATGCTAGGTAACATAGTTTTGGTTGAAAAACACAGAGAATGGTAAGATTTTTCAGAATTTTTTAGAAATTGAGAGCCTATTAAATTTTCAGAATAAACACCCATACACAGTAGGCAACCAAGTTCCATTATTTCCAGTCTGGCTAGGTTGGAAAATCACTTTGATCCATTTTCAGGCACCTCAATTCCTTTGAAAATATGACTATTTGTGATGTAAAACTCTCTGTCACTGACCTCTGGGCATGTTCTCTTATTTTTACAAGAAGGTCTGATATAAGGGCATAAGCACATATCCAAGTTTCTTTTTTCAAAATTTTTTTTCATTTTTTTCCTTATACAAGATAAATACAGATATTGGTATGGTACAGACATGTTAATGTAGCATTTACTTTATTTCTAAATGCAGAATTTAAAAATTTATATTTTTTTCATTATCTCTTGGATTAAAACTTCATAAAAATAATAAGTACAATTTGAAAAATAAAAATGTCTGCATATGTTGCAACAGTCCCATCTCCTCATCACTGAAGCTCGTTAGAAGGCTGAAAAATTGTTATATCTCTCAGAGAAAGGTGCAAATATCCTAGAAACCTTAAACTGGTGTTTCTCTCATTTTCTTTAATATATTTGAAGACTGGTCTCCCAGGAGAAAAATATAAATGAAACTCATTACAAAAGTACAATATTAAGAATGTAAATAATATAGTATTCGGTAGAGGTCTGTTGTTTACCTTTTATCATCTTCACCTGCCCTTCATTGTATTAAATGTTGTGACCTTGCTTGAAGTACAAAGGAAAAAAAAAAAAGAAATACTGATCTAAGATTGCTATACATAATCCTTTATTTTACACTAACATTTCCCTTGAGAATGCATTCATGCAATTCTATAAAGCAGAAGAGAAATTGTAGATATTTAGGAAAGTGTATGTTATGACACTTAAAACTTATTACACTTAAAACCAGGTAAGTTATACAAGTGAGGTCTCTCTAGAGGTCAAAGACACTAAATACAAAGCCATAGAGGAAAAAAAAAAAAGGGAAAAAAAAAAGAAAAAGAAAGAATACAAAGAATCTATGTCATCTCATCTGCTGCTCATTAGTACACAGTAAGTCACAGGCTAGATAAACATATGAATGGACCCCCTGCTGTTTATACCTAACCATTGTTTGCATGGAAATATGTTCTATCGGCACAAACGTGGCTATATTTTGTTCTGGTCACATTTTAGTGGCATGTTCATTCTGCTTCATTTATAAGACCTGCTGATGTCACATGGAAAACTTTGAAACAAAGTCTATTTAGGGAAAACACTGTTGTAATAGAATATATGCACTGTATCACTGTTCTCTCTGCCTTATTCCTGGATACATTTGTTCAAAAATAGGGTTTTTGTACCCCAAGGTTCATTTTCTTTTACTGCTTATGATTTTTAGCTGAGGTCGTATTTCTAAATTTGTAGTTTTGCAGCTGCTTACTACTGTCTTGCTACTACACAACTCACACAGGATTTTTCTACAGCATGAACTGTGATGAGTGGGAGATCATCTGTGTGGGAGGAAGGGAGAGGACACTGTGCCATGCACTGGTACTGTGCTCCATGAGCCATGTGCACCACCAACCTGAGACTTCTTTCAGATCCTGCTGCTTTAGCTTTTTTCCTGAGTTAAGTCAGTAACTCTGGCTCCTGAGCTGCAGCAGGGATACCATGTGTTCACAGAGCTTTGCTGTGGGTTCTGGTATCAGAAGTAGGAAGCTGGAGAAGTTTTACAGAGCTGCACAAAATTTCTACCTTCTCACTTGGAGTCCCAGTCCATGGGCTCAGCCCTGGTAGGTAATAACGAAGCTTGTCTTAAGGCTTGGTACGGGAAGTAGTGCTCAGCATCCTCACTGGCATTGGGCTGGCATCCGTTAGCAGTCTTACCCATGCCTCATACAATAGTATTTCCCAATTCCATTGGAAATACTTTGCTTAATAGATTTTAGGAGCCCCTTTTTCTTTTCATGGCCAATCCCACTGTCTAGCTAATAATCTCCCTGGGATCAGCCCTTAGATTCCCATTTTCTCCTCCCCTGAGGGTCCCAAAAATCTTGGCTGCAGCTTTTCACAGTCATTTGTTATGGACATTTATGTTCACCACCAAGCATTTGGTACTATTAAAATTTCATTCAATTTATTTCTAACTCTTTTTTCTTAAGGTCATCTATTTTGTGCATTATATGCTAATTTCATTAGCACACTGCTTGTTTTTATGCCAAGCCCATAAATGAGTCTATTAAATAAGATGCATTCCATGAATAACCCTTCTGGAATTAAAAAAAAAGCCTTTCTTCAAGCCCAGTTACTCTCCTTTCTTTATTTATTTTGTAAGGTGTGTGCTAATTCCTGTCCAACCCTAACCTGTTAGCTGACTAATAGCACCTCATAGCACTATATTAAATATTTTACTGAAGTCTAGACACATTTGCTCTACTACATTTCATCTGTCTGAAGAAATTAATCATATATCAAATAACAATAAATTAGTACAAGTAAGTGCATTTATCTTTGATGAAGCTGTCTTCAGTGTTGTCTTGCTGCCAATTTAATTCCATGTTTTAAGGACTGGGTTTTTTTCCTTTAAGTTGAAAAGATACTCCACCTAAATTTAGCAAAACAGAGTGTAGGCATCTAGTGTAAAGCAGCCTTTTAGGTTCCAAATAATCAGTAGGAAGACATAAACATATGTGAAGAGTAAATCACTTCATACATATGTACCTATATATATACACAGACATATCTGGAATTAAATGAGGTACCTATTTTCTGTCTTGAATGAACTGGGAGCCATGCTTTTAGATAACCGGATAAGCCTATAGTTAGAGTTGAAGAAGATTGTGTCATTCTGACTTGAGGTTATCAAACTTCTTATATTTTGGGGTTTTCTCTAAATCAAATAGAGACACTTCCCTTGTATATATGTATATATGTATCTATTGTTATTAATAAACTTTTATTCCCATATTCAATATTACTACCCTTATTGAAAGCAAATTTTCATTTAGCTTTGAGTTATACTTAGATCATCTCTAAGTTCTTCCCAATCCTTACTGAACAGTGATCTAACTGCCGTCTCCTTTATGTTCTTTCTTTCAGACACTTAAAGATCTTACAGCTACAGCCACTGTGAAGGCTAAGCTTCCCAGATGTTTTAAAAAATATGTATTGTATAAGCGTATTGAATGTGGCGTCAGGAAATAAAAAAGAAAAAACAGATTTTATTCTGCTTTGATGCAGACAGACTAAAGAAAAAAGCCCCTACTGACCTTAAGGGGCATGACTTAATGGACCTTAAGAAAAGAAGCATTGACACAGCCAGCAGACATACATTCTACCTTTTTGCTCAAAGCGTGTCTGGGAAAGCACGTCTCCCAGTTCCAGCCTCCCAACCTCCCATTGGGTACAACGGAAGTACTTGACTAAGAACAGTAGCTGAACTGACAGCTTTTTCATTTCATAGGTTTTTGCTGCTGCATTTTAACATGCCTGCTGCAGATATCTTTTTCCAAAAGCCTGTTGAGGGTGCCAATTCTAAGGATACTACTCTGAAAATAACAGAAAAAAATCCACTTCTGTATGTATAAACATAACTATATCCTTATGTCAATGTTATTTTTTGTGCTTTTCGATGTCAAATTGGACAGCAGTGACACAAAGCACATAATATGAAGTAAAATGAATTCCAGATGGATTGCCTCAGTTTGTTATTTCAGTAGCATTCAGAACAATTTTAATTTATTTTTACTAAAAATTGTAGCTTACAAAGATGCCTTTGATGGTGTAGCTCAAGGGTGTAAATACATAAATATATACTTGTGCTTTAAAATGAAGACCACAAAGTCTTTAAATGTCAATAACAGCAACAGCTAGTCAGATGCTCCAGTGTATGAGATTTGGAACCTTTAGCAGTGGTCTTCATTCAAACTGTTCTATAATTTTAGAATTTTACCCCAAGTAAGAACTTATCAGAGGCACCCAAGCTACATACCCAGTAACTAAATTTCCTAATAGTTAATGGAGAGAAATATGCCCCTCCAAAGAATAATTTAGCCTACTTAAGATCAGCATTGCCCTCTGGAAAGGCCCATCCTTTTCCACTGAGCAGCTTAGTAAGACCATAATATTACTTTAAGCATTAGAGGTGCCTGAATTTAGATAAGATGAACATATGCTCTGACTCCTATAATGAATGTAGTGACACAGATGTGGTTATGATGTTATATGAGATGTTGCTTCCATGCTGTTTGGTCAACAAACATCTTGTATTATTGGTAGAGAATGTGCTACTTTGATAGTCTTTGAGCCAGGAAGGTTATTTTCAGTCACAATGCCAGTACATTATGTCAAGCCCATAATGAATCTATTAAATAAGATGCATTCCAATGAAAAACCCTTCGGGAATTAAAAAAAAAGCCTTTCTTCAAGCCCAGTTACTCTCCTTTCTTTATTTATTTTATAAGGTGTGTGCTAATTCCTGTCCAACCCTAACCTGTTAGCTGACTAATAGCACCTCATAGCACTATATTAAATATTTTACTGAAGTCTAGACACATTTGCTCTACTACATTTCATCTGTCTGAAGAAATTAATCATATATCAAATAACAATAAATTAGTACAAGTAAGTGCATTTATCTTTGATGAAGCTGTCTTCAGTGTTGTCTTGCTGCCAATTTAATTCCATGTTTTAAGGACTGGGTTTTTTTCCTTTAAGTTGAAAAGATACTCCACCTAAATTTAGCAAAACAGAGTGTAGGCATCTAGTGTAAAGCAGCCTTTTAGGTTCCAAATAATCAGTAGGAAGACATAAACATATGTGAAGAGTAAATCACTTCATACATATGTACCTATATATATACACAGACATATCTGGAATTAAATGAGGTACCTATTTTCTGTCTTGAATGAACTGGGAGCCATGCTTTTAGATAACCGGATAAGCCTATAGTTAGAGTTGAAGAAGATTGTGTCCTTCTGACTTGAGGTTATCAAACTTCTTATATTTTGGGGTTTTCTCTAAATCAAATAGAGACACTTCCCTTGTATATATGTATATATGTATCTATTGTTATTAATAAACTTTTATTCCCATATTCAATATTACTACCCTTATTGAAAGCAAATTTTCATTTAGCTTTGAGTTATACTTAGATCATCTCTAAGTTCTTCCCAATCCTTACTGAACAGTGATCTAACTGCCGTCTCCTTTATGTTCTTTCTTTCAGACACTTAAAGATCTTACAGCTACAGCCACTGTGAAGGCTAAGCTTCCCAGATGTTTTAAAAAATATGTATTGTATAAGCGTATTGAATGTGGCGTCAGGAAATAAAAAAGAAAAAACAGATTTTATTCTGCTTTGATGGAGACAGACTAAAGAAAAAAGCCCCTACTGACCTTAAGGGGCATGACTTAATGGACCTTAAGAAAAGAAGCATTGACACAGCCAGCAGACATACATTCTACCTTTTTGCTCAAAGCGTGTCTGGGAAAGCACGTCTCCCAGTTCCAGCCTCCCAACCTCCCATTGGGTACAACGGAAGTACTTGACTAAGAACAGTAGCTGAACTGACAGCTTTTTCATTTCATAGGTTTTTGCTGCTGCATTTTAACATGCCTGCTGCAGATATCTTTTTCCAAAAGCCTGTTGAGGGTGCCAATTCTAAGGATACTACTCTGAAAATAACAGAAAAAAATCCACTTCTGTATGTATAAACATAACTATATCCTTATGTCAATGTTATTTTTTGTGCTTTTCGATGTCAAATTGGACAGCAGTGACACAAAGCACATAATATGAAGTAAAATGAATTCCAGATGGATTGCCTCAGTTTGTTATTTCAGTAGCATTCAGAACAATTTTAATTTATTTTTACTAAAAATTGTAGCTTACAAAGATGCCTTTGATGGTGTAGCTCAAGGGTGTAAATACATAAATATATACTTGTGCTTTAAAATGAAGACCACAAAGTCTTTAAATGTCAATAACAGCAACAGCTAGTCAGATGCTCCAGTGTATGAGATTTGGAACCTTTAGCAGTGGTCTTCATTCAAACTGTTCTATAATTTTAGAATTTTACCCCAAGTAAGAACTTATCAGAGGCACCCAAGCTACATACCCAGTAACTAAATTTCCTAATAGTTAATGGAGAGAAATATGCCCCTCCAAAGAATAATTTAGCCTACTTAAGATCAGCATTGCCCTCTGGAAAGGCCCATCCTTTTCCACTGAGCAGCTTAGTAAGACCATAATATTACTTTAAGCATTAGAGGTGCCTGAATTTAGATAAGATGAACATATGCTCTGACTCCTATAATGAATGTAGTGACACAGATGTGGTTATGATGTTATATGAGATGTTGCTTCCATGCTGTTTGGTCAACAAACATCTTGTATTATTGGTAGAGAATGTGCTACTTTGATAGTCTTTGAGCCAGGAAGGTTATTTTCAGTCACAATGCCAGTACATTATGTATGGTGGCAGTATGTGTAGTGGGTAGTGGCAGTAAATATTTTCCTGCCTTTGCTAGTTATTTGTCTCAGCTCTGAACTGCAGAGAACCACCCACTCAGCTGCAAGAATAGTTCAGTCCCTCTGCCATTCAGTCTTCACTGCAGGCTCTGGGACCACCAGGAAGGTCCAAATATCTGAGCTTCAGATTGTCTACACAGTTTGCCAGTTACTATTTGCTTGCTAGCCAAATAATTGCATGCTTCATGTCTTGTACTAATAAAGACATTCAACCCTATTTACTTCATTTAAAAAGAAAAAAAAAAAGAAAAAAGTAGTACTTAACATTCATTAGAATGTTATTAGAATATATGTCAATCAGAGTCAAGACTATTTTCGTTTTAGGCCAAAGGAAATTAGATACCCCATTATTTCTATTAATTGCAACTAAAGTACTTTTCAAAACCTCACTAAATGCCAATGAAATTGCCATCAGAAATTGCAGTGGTAACTCAAGCCTTTCTAGCAATTGCAATTCACTTGCAATTTCAATTGTTTTCAGTCAAGTGCATTAAAAACTGCTAGGGTTGTTGTTAAGGCTTCCAGGGCAGCAGGCATTTGGCAATACTTGCACAGCCAAAGGAGTCAGAAGACTGGGCTCTGCTTTTATTTTTGCATTTATACTTTCATTCATAGCACTTCTCAAATAAGATCACAGGATCACATTTAGAGGACAGGTTGATGACATTGTCTTTGTATCACAGCCTAGAAACATTTAAGCTTAGATACATTTTTTTTTTTCCTAAAGATGTAGATATATGTCTAACACCTCACAAAATATGATGTTAAAGGTAGGACATCCAACTTCAGAAGTCTGCTAAGTAGATATGTTCTAGCTGTGTAATCTCTCTACAACAGAGAAGTGAGTCGTTCTAGGAAGATAGCTGTTCAACTCATCCTTATATAAGTCCAACATTGCTGAGATGAATTGCACTCTAGAAGTGTGTATTTCTCTTCACTGGTTATAAAGGATGCCCATATGACAAGCTCAGGTATAGCTATTGGCACAAGAATCTGGTAGTCCTATTTATAAACATATTACTGATATGACAGATTTCATTACCTGCATCCATCCAATTCACTTGCAGTTCCAAAGTTAAAAATTGACTTTTAAAGACTCTTTATCTAACAGTGTTGGTCCATCTGTCTTTAATATCTTTGGATTTCAGAATCTGCTCACAACCCATTTATAGAACCATTGTCATCTTGGTACACAGACTATGTTTTTGGGTTTTTTTCTCCTAGGGACTGTCTGTTAGCACACTGTTTTTTCTCTCTAGTCCTCTCAGATTACTTACATTATCAAGGCAACATATAAAAAAGTTAGAAAGCATCTGAAATATTTCCAGTATGATTCTGTGATAAATAAACAAAAGTGTGCTGTCCTGCTAGATATAGATTACACTTCAAGTCTTACCTAAATGTCCATTATCACCTATTCATGCATAGTTAAGATGCAGTACTACTGTTGTGCAGCATTTAAAGCAAAACTTCCAGATCCCTTTCAGTTACTCTGTTAAAATATTTGGCATAATCTGTCTAAGAATAATGTTTTACTTTCATGTTTTCCTGGAAGTTAGTTTAAGTTAAGTTTAACAGGTTATCAGTAGATCAAAAGATCTGAAAACATGGAGATTGAAATAAAATAATAAATATCAATGTGCTGGAACTAGAGCCAGAGCTTTAGGAGGCAAAATTTACTATTCATGCTTTTGGTCTTAAGTTTTGTTTGAAGTTTTTAATCCAAGAAAACAATATGGAGAGGGACTGCTTCCTGGTTAAAGCTGGGCTGAAAGATTTTTGTTCAGTATTTCTTAGCTCTTACTCTGGTTATAGGATGGTCTTCCAAGGAAGTATTTGAAAGGCTATTACAGATCATCTTCTATAGAGTGTATTTCAAAATTCCCATGACACAATATTCAGATTAACAATACATTAGTGAACATAACTAAAATGTCTGATGACTTTATGTTGTAACCTTAAAAGTCCAATTGTTAATGGCTCTTCAGATCGCATTCAGCATCTCAAATCTCATCTGAGTAAATAAAATAATATTCTCTTGGGTCAGCAGTTACTAGGGGTGAAAGAAATCACTGAGGCCAAAGCTAAGCCTGACACACTGAATAGTGAAATTCATCTGACAACCA
>NW_008825150.1:6131669-6159237 GCF_000699105.1 Pygoscelis adeliae
TGAAATCACATAGTGTCTTGAGGTCTGCCCATAGCTGGTCCACAGACAGCAAAGGGGATGTTATTAAAACTGTTAGAAGTTTGGCTGATTATGGAAAATAATTGATTAAAACTCCAGTCTCTCCCAACACCTGTAGAAAACCTAATATCAATGAGGAACAGATCACACAAAATCATGCAGCCTTTATGATCTTGAATTACAATTTGCCAAGGTTTCCAGGATTAGGCAACCTATAAAAATGTTCTCACATAATTCAGAATGAGAACCATCACTTCTGAACCAGCTGGAGGATTTCACAAGACTTTTCTTTCACCTAGCCTGATTAAACCATCTAAAACAGTCTATGAGAAAAGCCCAGATGAAACTGTATATTCTATACTGATGCAGCCTATATGTCTCTGCATGTTTTAAAATAATGAAACCTGCCTTGGAAAAAATAAATTCATGTACATGGAATCTTAAGAAACAAGCCAGCAAAAACCCCAACAACACACTCATTATCACCTAAGGTGTTATGGTCTCTTAATGTAGAACGTTTACAATTATTACACAAGAAAAGTTAAAATATCAGTTCCAACCACTCCTTTTATTGAACTGGTTCTGCCTGAAATAAATTGATTTTATTTCTTTTTAAGCCAAAGTAAACCTGTATGTAGGGTATCATGGTAATTCTTGATGGGTTTGTGGCCGATGTCATTTTACTCTACAAGAGCTCACTTCTATGTACCAGCCATTTTGTACCAAACAACTCATTAGTTTAAAGTCACCAAAGAAGTTCTTCTGATATGTTCATAAAATATATCTTGCCATCTAGTAACATTTGAGAAGGATTTTTTCAGTGGACTTATAAATTTTGTAGGGCTGACCAGATTAGTAATTACAAATTTTCTCCATAAGTTCCTCATCACAATTTAAATTGATATATTCTTGTTCTTTCTGTCAGAATGCATTTACTTCAGAGAGAAGGTTTGTTTTGGAATTGCTTCACACAGTCTTTTTATATCATTATATTCATGTCAAAGCTAATGTCACTGTGGCAGCGGAGTCCACTAATTACTGGTATAGAGATACTCATAGGAATACTTCTATATAATTTCAGCAATACAAAGTTTGCACAGAAATCTCAAGTTTCATTTCATTTTATTTTATTCCACACAAATAATCTCCTAATCCTTAAAAGACTCTGCAAGCACAAACAGAAGCAACCAGCTGTAAACTGTGCTGAAGTAGCAGTAAGGAAATATGTCACCAAAATACCATAATGCTTTCTCCATAGCCTTCAGGCAATTTCTCTCCTTTCAAGCAACATCTTAGATTTAAAATGCCTGCTTTGTGCTAAAACTGCCATATCATTAAATCAATCTCTTTTTTTGGTCTCGACTATTCCAGTTATTAAAAGATATAATCAACATCTTTGATGGATTAAGTAATGATCCAATAAAACTGCACTCAGCCAGCAGATACATTTCTGACTATGTAACTCCTATGTTGAAGAGTTCCTTTATGAGAAAAAAAAAAAAACACCACCAATTGGTTCTAATTAGTCTATACCTGTTCCAAAATGGAGTGAGATAATCTCTTTTATTAAAAGGTGAACATTTAAGACTTAAATCCTCAAAAATACAGGCTAATGCAGGTATCACTGTAATCAGAAGCACATGATGATGGTGAA
This sequence comes from Pygoscelis adeliae, assembly GCF_000699105.1. Classification (NCBI taxonomy): domain Eukaryota; kingdom Metazoa; phylum Chordata; class Aves; order Sphenisciformes; family Spheniscidae; genus Pygoscelis; species Pygoscelis adeliae. The sequence goes on from NW_008825150.1 coordinate 6,133,342, forward strand.
AATCATATCCCTAAATTTAATTAAATACAGACATAACAAAGAAACATTTTTTTAAATATTTACTTTTTTTGGCTTGTAGGCACTAAAATGACAAAAGCAATTACACTATATAACTTGCAACTGTTTGCTAGTTAAAGTGGATATTGCAAAATAACCCTATATGTAACAAATGCTCGACTTTATGTCTTAAGAACAAGCTACCTATTGGACTGCAAATGGATCTTTAATAATTGAGATTTTTCTCAAAGGAATTAAACATTTTGACTACTTTCTAAAGGGATGAACCACTGTGCATGTTTAATTATCATTCTAGAAGCCGAGAAACTGAAAAAAAATAGAAATTATTAATTAAAATGAAACAGTGCAAAACAGAATTTGATTAAAACAGTACAAAAAAGGCTTATCAGTTTTCATGGCACCAAGGGAGGTTTAAATTACATATCAGCATAGTTCTTTCCCTTAATTTTCCTTAATAAATTTTAATCCTTATATCTGTTATTAGCTTGTATTTGAATATAATTCAGATTCTACTGTAAAAAAACCCAAAAAACCAACCAAATTGAACAGCATATGCATTGACTATGTTTAAGTGTGTATAGATTTAATGTGATTTAATCATTCCTTTCACATCTTTAGGCCACTATTTTTCAATTCAAAATCAGCTGTAATGATATTTTGGATGTTCACTGCTGAAAACATAAACCCATCTTCTGCATGTCTAAGGTATTTCAACCAGTATCCCACACTATGTCAAGGCAAGGAGTATGGCAACTCAATCTCATCCCTGCTTTCCAAATTCAGGGAGATGCATCAGTATCCCATTATTCCTTGAGGAAGGACAAGAAGTCAACAAGGAGACCTCAGTTGCCTTGAGAAGAAACTGTTTCTTTCTCCCCCACAGAGAGCTGGAGAATGAATAGATAGAGAAATCTGCTTCTGCAAACCATGAAACACTATTGCTCTGGAGAGTTCAGGATGGTCCCAGTCAGGCCTTCTGTTCCTGCAGCTGGCTGCACCAGCTGGCCCAGACATATCTTCAGTAAAGAAAGCCCTCACCATTGGTTGATATACAGAAGACTAAATATTGCTATTCTAGCTGCTCAGGATAGACACGCCAAATTAAAAAAATGAAATAAAGGAAAAATAAATATTCTTGCCCATAATACTAAAGTGTATCATTTGCTCCTTTAAGCCATACTTTCATACTTTTCAATTTTTTCTCCCATCCTTTAAGTTTCCTTCTTTTATATCTTTTTAAGAATTTTAAATATGACTACAATATGTGGCTATTATCTATTCTACTAGGTTTTAATGTAGGGTTCATGCACATGTCTGCAAAATCCATAAAGGGATTAAATCAATTTTCTATAGTGGCATTTTCACCCTTCCTAGTTTCTTCTCTGTTCTTGTACATTTTTAGTAGTAAACTCATGCTAATATCATCAGATGGAGAGTTAAGTCTCATGTCCCTAATTTAGCTATCTAAAAATTAGCTGTCCAGTCTAAACAGGTACAGAGGGATCCTACATCCCTGTACACTTAACCACAAAAGGTAGCCACTTGGAGATGGAAATTCAGCCTACCTACTACATGAATTATTTTTGGAAGGATCTCTTTCCATAGACTACAGAGAAAATCCGAGCTAACTGGACCCTTTAAGTAATTAAAGTTAGGTGTGATGACTATAAGCCTTAGTTAACCATATTTTTAAGTCAGGGTTTTTTCTTCTGTGTGTTTCATAATTGCATTTGGTATTTTCCAAATGATTTTCTTATTATGTTATTGGCAAATTTTTACTATTATCTTTAAATAACATTTTAAAAAAGACTGTTTTTACTATGGGAAGTTATTTTCTCCAGCATCCAGACAATGGCACTTTTTTTTTAAATAAATTTTCTTTTCTTCATATTTTTAGTTTATATGAAATACACAGGGCACAGTCTTCCGATAACAGTGGTATTGGAGATGGTGTAAATCTGAAAAAAAAAAAGATTTATCTAAGGTACTTAAAAAACAACAACTATGACTTATGATCACAAGTGCATTAAAGTCTTGTCCATTGCTGAAACAGATCCTGACTCGTCTGTGATTTGACTGAGAACATTATCTAACAAACTGGTCATTAATTGCTGTTGAAAATCAATTCAGTGAAATAATGGCTTAAAAGTATTGCTGATCGGTTTGTCATGAAGGATATACATGAGTGAAGATAAAATGCTTTAATTTCAGCTGCAATTTATAAGTTATGTCTGGGCTGCCAATCACACCTAACAGTCAGGGCACTTCTTCCAGTGGTCGGAAATCCTGTCAGCATTTTCACAAGTGGAAAGTAATTGAATTAACTGCAAAACGCTAACATTATCCCTTTTCATGTGCACTGAAAAGAAAAAAAATTACACATCTTAGAAATACTGAAATGTTTTAAGACAGAAGCAATTAGGGGTCACAACAGCAGACTGACCCCCTTTAGATTCTAAACTGCATAAGTCTCTCTACTATGTTATATGAAGGAGCTAAAAATATAGACTTTAACTTACAAAAGAATAAAAGCAGCAGGGACCTAAACCTGTGTCTTAGGGAAGTCAAAAAGTTCTGTAATTGACTAGAGGAGAATTAAGACCTGCTCTTCAGCACATAATATATATGATGTGTGTGTGTATATATATACATACACACTATCATAATATTCAATATAGTAAATATTATATCCCAATATTAAGTAAAGTCTTAGCAGGTTCATTGGAAGTTATGTTAGTCATAACGACCTAAGAAAAGGTAGATGGAAAGATGCTCAATTTTCATAGGGACATTCGGCTGTTTTCCTAACACGGTAAAGGGGTATTTTTATTGTTTTTGCCCTCGGTAAAGGCACACAAAATAATAATAATAAAAACTTTTACATCATTGAGTCCATCTCCTCAGAGGACAACTGTGCATTAACTCAGTACATCGCTAACGCTTTAATACCATATCTAAAGGCTTTTGTAATGAATTCAGTGAGAATGAAACTAATGGCCGAACAAATTACAAAATATTTTGTTATGAAGATATTAACACTTATTTACTTTTGGTCAGCCCTGAAGTGGTCAGGCAGTTTGACTAGATGATCATTATAGGTTCCTTCCAACTGAATATTCTATTCTATTCTATTCTATTCTATTCTATTCTATTCTATTCTATTCTATTCTATTCCATTCCATTCCATTCCATTCCATTCCTGTTCAAACAGGCCAATTTTTTTTTTTTTAATTACTACTGATTTATGACTCCATGAACTCTTAGCATACAGCCTGAGAAACAGATACCTTTCCAGTTGTGCAAAAATGTTCTGGGTCTAAACTAAACCATCCCAAATCATTAATCATAGTTGAGAACAGATTATTGATACCAAGAAAAACAGTTCCATAAGGTGGAAAAACTAGAGCCAAACTGAAATAAGCTGAAATAGAGGCTGTTACTGTCAGCAGGAGCATGCAGTTTATCTGAAGCTTCTGGAGACACCTCATTGCAATCACATAAAACCTGTCTGAGTTGTTGCCTCAGTATTAAAGCTTCTACAGTTCCCATTGGGATGCCTCTCTGTTTTACTTTCAAGTTCCTTCTGTGTAGGTGCAGAACTGCCCCAGATACAGAACTCTTGCTGAAAGTAACAGATCAGCAGAAGATATGCAAATAAATTTTTGGGCTTTTCTGCACTGTTTCACAACTATTGTTGTCATGATCCACATTTTACACTGAAGGACTTCCATTTTATATCAAATTCATACGATTAAAAGAAAAAAGTCTATGAGTAGAACTCTTAAAAGCAGAATTTTTCCTTTTCTTTTAATCTATCAGGCAACAATCCATTTCCCAATTACTAGTATACCATGATCCTATCACTACGACAAAACCAGCAGTGCACAAAGCTATCAAAATAGCCAAAGTATTTTTACCGATGGGACAGCTTTGTTTAATTATTGAGTGAAATTATGAACTCGGTTTATCAGTTTACAAAGCACTTTGGAATCCTTTGGGACAAAGTAGAATTAAGAATATAACTTCTTATTGCCATAAACAAAAACATAAATAGGTGTATACCATTGTATCCATATCTCATTCTCCTTCATAACATTTGATTACATAACACAATAGATTAAAAATAAATTACCTAAAATACTTTCTGTTTCTGTCTTTACCTAACAGAAGTGAAAGTTTTGTTCATAAGTTTATTGGATGAAATAATTCTCTTATTGAAATCAATAGGAGTTAGGCCCTTGATTCACTTGGCCACAATTTCACCTGCAAATGAGGACCGAAAAGGATTATTATGTTAATTTAGTTTGACCTCTTTCATTGCACAGGGCATAAAATTTAATTAAGTAATTTCTGCATCAAGCCTAATAACTTCCTGATGAGCTCAAGTACATGATTTAGAAAGACACTCAGCTATAGCTGCTCTGTCACTTTGGCTAGAAAATTCTCCCAATAATTAATTATTCTCATTATTAAAAAAAAAAAAGGTGTCTACATAATTTCCCATCCAAACCTGTCTTATTATGTCTTTGTCTACTATATTGCTGGTGTCTAAAAAAGATAAATTACTCAGTGCTGGCATTTTTGGAAGGACTTGTCATGAATTCAAGAGAAACATTGCTTTTTTTTTTTTTAAACTTTACATAGCCATTCAGGCATGGTGATGGGCAAGATGCCATTAGATATTTTCCTAATTAACACAATTTAGTCTCAGTTGAAGACATAAATGCTCTCTGAAGCAAAGATGATAAAAGCAGGCTAAAAGAGCAAATTATACAAGTGAGCCAAATTAATTCTTAAGGTATAAGACAAGTTGTATATGTCAAATAAAATGAGAGAGGCAGATGAGCCAGAATGGTTCTTTTCAAGAAAAGAAAGGAAAAAAAAGAACTATGCCTTTTCAAGTAAAAAGCACCATACAACATAAATCCAGTATTGCTGCACTAACCAAACAGACTTTACAGATGGATGTCTGTAAAATATAAAGGGTAGAACAAATAGAAGAAATATCACTATGATTTCTACTGCACGCAAATTAATAATAGCCAAAGGAGAACCTGGATTAAAATTTTATGTACCTTGTCTAAGTCCCTTGAGAGATGGTAGCATTTGTAAGCATTTTGCTCCTTCAAATTGCCAAATACATTAAGGAGTTTATAAATTGGTGAGCAAGGAGTTTGATTCAGTGCTTTCAACTCAAGTCTAGCTTATAAAAATTATGTTTGCATGGTGAAAGAGGTAAAAGAGAGGAAACAAGATGCTGAGCAAAATGAAAAAGGAAGTCATCCTATGCCTCGCTGAAGCCAAGCAATAGTGTTCCTTGACTGCAAAACTGTGACATGACCTAAGTACACTCAGCATAGTCTAAAGAGATCTGATATTTCTAATTATAGACTCTTTTTTATCAGAAATTGGGGGTTTAGCTTTCTTGTGCATACTTCAGGACAATTTGTCCTTGTCACCTGTTCTTATTTTTCAAAAAAATAAACTCCTTATAAAGCTGTTTCAGACAGGAGAGATATGAAGGATTTGTTTACAAGCTTATAATCAGCAGCATATGAACTCTATAGTGGGGATAAAGTTACACATATTAACCTCTTGCCTCATTCACGAAGATCTGAAGTTTGGCCCATGATATAAAGTCTCAACATGAATGACCTTGTGAGCCATAATTAAAATTCCTTGAAACAAAGGTTTTTCAAAAGTTTTAATAGTTTGCAGCACTGGCATGTGTAACACATGCTACTGGGACACTGACTTATGCGAACTGACTACAGCTGATACCTGACTACAGTGAAACGTGGGGATGAGATGTCAAGTTTTGTGACGGAATAACTCTTGATGCTTTTCTCCCATTAATGTCAGTGTGATTCAGCTTCTTTCTTACACCAAAAGAAAGAAAAAAAAAAAGTGTAATTACAGTTTTCTTTCTTTTTACCCTTTAAGATCGATTAAAATTTGTCTTTGCATTAATGTAAATGAAAAATGTAAACAACAATTTTGTCCTGGTAAATCATAATACAAAAGAGTTTCAGAAACTGTTCCTAAAAAAATGGGATTACACCTGTTCTAATTTCAGGCAGGGTGGAAAGCCTTCTCTTTTGAAAACATTTTCATGTGTATTTATACCACAAACAGAATCATCTTTCTACTTTCTTAAGGAAGCTGAATGTTAAACTTGAAGCATATTACAGACTTTAGATTATGAATGCATGTATTATCTTTCCTGTTTCCCAAAAAGAGGAATTTTCCCTCTTGGAGGAGGATGGCCACTCAAACAACAAAGCTGGCTGAAAACTCAGTGCTGGGGAACAGAACCATGTTTTAATGGAAAACTTCCTCATAGAAATGTAAATCTCTTGCTATGAAGTTCTGATACTTAAAGCTATGGGAAACATATATACTTTAAATAATGTACATAAAGAAATAACTGATGTTGGATTTCTGTTCTATGTGTGAATGAGAGTCTTGCCACATTAGTTGCTTCTTTTTTTAGTTAAGTACAAACATGTGAATGATAAAAATATACATTTATAAAAAACTAGATAGAAAAGGTAACTAAATACTGAATATCTATTGTGCACTAATTAGTGAATGCAAAACTCCATACAACTTGTGCACAGGATTATAATTCTGAGCAAATACGGTACAGTGTTAACCCATCACACAGGAGCAATTACTGCAAGGACTTTTATAAAAATTGTGTATGTCAACAAGAATGAAACTTTATAAACCAAAAGTGTGGAGGTATATGGGTATGCATACATACATGTATATCTGTGTATATATGTATAAAGACACACATTAAAGAAGTGTGTGTATATATATACACTCATATATACACTACATCAATATACATATAAGCACATAAACACAAATGCACACATTGTTATCTTCAGCTTAATACTGTTATCTTCATCTTACACTATCAGAAGAATATAAGATCACAGGAAAATTAAGCTGCCAACTATTTCACCTTTATCTAATGCTAAGGTTTTTTTTTTAATGTGCACCTGGAGCCCAGTGCCTCACCTGGTGCTGGCAAAGTTCTCACTGAGCTTCAAGAGCACCAAATTATTACCTAACGCTGGATTGTATCAATACAAGGATACACTTTCCGCCTATTTTACTAGAAACACCACTGAAGCTTTAGGGGCTTTTATAAAGGTTCTTCCAGCAAATCACTGAGGTTTTAATGCTTAAAAGTCTTCTAGGTCCAGTTCTTAGTTGTGCTGCTCAGACAGTGACTATAGCGAGAGAGAGCAAAGGCTAAAGTGCCTTTCCTGTATCTTGATGTAAAAGCAGCAAATCAGGTGTGCAAAAAGAATAAACTGTTTTTCAGATTATGAGAATAAGGCACTGGAACCGGGAGGCACAAGCTGTTCCATATTTTGCTTCTTTTACCAAGGCAGCTATTCAGTAAGGCAAAGAATTAGGTTGCCACTGATCTTTTGTAGGTGTATGCTCTGATTCATGTGAACATCCTTATTCAGAACACTAGTTATTAAACATAATTGTCATCCTAAGGAGCTATGGATTAATATCGAGCTGCAGGGATTTATCATGGATAACTGTGGGAGCAAAGTGTATTTCCTCTGTAGATATATTCACAGAAATGTTAACATTTTAGCTCTATTAGAACATTTGAACATGAATGCATTTCAACATACCCTGAAATACAGGGACACTCAAAAGTCTCCACTAGAGTAAAGTAAAGCTGTAGAAAAAAGAATTCCTGCTCCTAGGAAACACCCAACCGCACTGTCACTAATTGGGTGTTTAAAACTCAGTTTCAGCTGGCAGGTGTCCATCAGTGAGGCTGTAAACCTTCTAGAGTGAGAAACCATGTCTTTATATTTCTATTGTGATGTGTACAGTTGTAGTTGTACTTCGCACTGCGAGACTCATAATGAAGCAGAATCATGATCTCAGATTTGCTAATGACTTCATCAGAGTTACTTCAGATGCCCTCAACTCAAGTTGAAAGCACACGAAAACACAAACATCATTAAGAAGTCACTCTTTGCAAACCCATACTTCTAAACTCAAGTTCTCAGTGTTTGCTTTGCTGTTGAACTAGATTATACCTTTATGTTCACTCCAAATAGGAGGCTGCATGTAACTCCTGGGTAGCCCAGGGAAACACTGTGACTCACAGACATCCCTCTGAGTCATAATTCCTCTCTTGCTTCCTCCTTGCTCCCACAGCCTTTCCATTTGCTTATGGTCTTTTCCAGAAATAAATTACTGTCCCACCTCCCTGCCAGCTCAGCTACATTGGCCAGCGAGTGGAGGAACTGAGCCAAAGACCGCTAGTTCTCTGTCTGCACCTTGTTACCTGGGCTGGGCAGGCAGCAGAGCCAGCTTTGTGCTCCAGGCAGCCTGCCAGTCTGGGAAGCTCACGGAGGAATACAAAGGGGTTGTGGGTTGTCCTGTTTTTACCTTTTTGTGTGGGCATTAACTCTTATTCTTAATCTAACCATTCTCATTAAGACCCAAGATAGAGAGCCCAGAAGAAACTCTAAACTGCACATGGGTTTCAGTGATTCAGGAAGTAAAAACATTACTGATATATAAATAAACAAATATAACTAGCTACTGGCAGCAAGTCTCCCAGGGACTGACACTGGCTAATAGGGATCCAGACCAAAGAAAAATTTAGTGTCCAGACATTGTTTTATTTAATACGTTTATCCATTGTTGTTTTTTCTCATTTGTCAGCAAAAGCAAACTTTCTTTTCCAGAACAGGCCTGTGAAAGCTGAAAAGTCTTCACAGCAATTAAAATTGAACTTCTGAATCACCAAATCCCCAGTCTGAATCAGTTAGCAGATAAGTAGGATCTGCCTTTCCCAGACATATTTTCACTGCAAATGCTGATTTTTAAGGCTCTGAGAATAACTTATTAGAACAACTTGATAATACATTAACATTCTTGCACACTTTTAAATGACTGGGTTCCTGTTCAGAATTTGAAATAAGAATTGATGTGAAAAGCAAGGCAGGGTTACAGGAGTCTTAGAGAAAGCTAAATTCAGTGCTACAGTACAATTGATACATGCAGTTTTTACTAGCTGTGTAATAAAATTCCACAATGAAGATAACACTTAAAACAATAGTTAGAAATTTAGTTTGGAATACTCAGAGTTGTTATGCAGACAATTGCCTACATATGTGGAGGACTTCAGATTCTGGATGTCCAGAATTTCCTTAGCCAGGGCATTGCTGTAGCTTTCAGGTTACCATACAAGAGCCTTACTTTCACTTGTATCCTCTCTTTAATGACTCAAATGTTTTTATAAAAGTGATAGCTGCAGTGGGAGGAGAGGCAAAACATATGTTGACATTGTGTCCCAAACACAATATCAAAAGTCTCCATTGAAGCTGTAGGCTAAAAGGTTGAATTATCATCAGCAAGGATGGAAGCTGAGTTCAGACCTGTTACATCTCAAATAAAAAGTGTTCTACCTATTAAGTTAGGTGGGAATGAAGCTATGTCAAGAGAGGAAAATTGAGACCTCTTCCTTTATTTCAAAAGCAGATGATTCCTTTTAAAAAATAAAAAGGTTCATAGTCCTGTCTTGCAGATGTATGAAACTGTTAGTTACCTGAGGACTGGGACTATAATGTTGTCCTTTTTTTTCTATTGACTAGAACAGTGCAATTCCTGAGTTTGTTTCTGACTTTAACTAGCATATTTGGCAGAGTGATGGCTGTTTTCAGTTTACTGAGGTACATAACTTACATATGTAAAAGATGACTGTGTGCTAACATAGGGCCTTAGTCTTCATTGCAGAGCACAAGAGTCTCAATTAAGTACTGGAGCACCTGAACTTTTATTGAATCAGCCGATATCTTGAGATGTCTTCTTTTTTTTCCTGGTTCATTCTCTCATCTCTCACATTGGGGAGATAGCAGTACTTGTAATTTATTCCAGTTTTGTTCAATTTACTTTATAACAGAGAAACAGGATTTAACTTCTCTGTTGTTCCCATATTGTCTCATATTTGTCTAAATACCTTCTAAAATCAAGATTCTAGTGGTTGCTGGCCCTAATGAAGCAATTGTTCATGAAAGAGAGGATAGATAGAACAAAAGAAAATTCATCCTATAGTTATTTAATGATAGTGCTCTTTACTGTAGAATATTTCCACTTTATTATTTTCTGGCCAGTTGCTTTCCAAGATTATGCCCATTATGATAAAATTTTCCTCAGTTCATCTCTCCCCAATGGTAAATTCTTTCTGATTATTACACGAAGTTGATGAGGAGGTAAGCTAAACAAATAAACAAAAAAAGAAAAAAATCAACAAATGGAATATAACCCTCCCAAATATTTTCCATGTCCATTTTTATGTAAAATTGCTGATGAAATAACTTGTAAAGAAACAATTATGCATTTTTTTTAATAACACTTTATGACTTAAAAATTAGATTAAATCTCAAGGTCATCAACTTAATAGTTTTTAAATTATAGCTCTTGGAACTGGGCAGAGACACCATAAAATGTCTCTTGAATATTTTTAATGCATTTCTTAAAGATGCCTTCACTGGCAAAGCCTGTATACTTTGAAAACTGGAAATGGCTCTGTTTCAATGAATTTATATCCTCTACCAGAAAATATTTCTATAATAAGAAACATACAAGCTTAACTAAGTATGCCTGAGAGTTACTGGAGCTTGGAGAGCTTCATGGGGTTGGGGCAACATAGGGGGAGAGAATTTGTTGGGCTGCAAAAGTGGTTTAGCTAGGAAGGGAAGGGACTGGGATACAAGACTTTCAGGTTCTTGTCACTTGCCTGTATAAATTAGATAAGTGGCTAATAATATTTTTTCAGATGTGGCACTAACATGGGTAGCTTAAACTGACTGACTTTTCACAGTTGTCATGCACAAGCATGTTGTTGTTTTGATGTCTGTCTTGAAGAGGCCACCAAAAATTATATAAATGCAGAAGACACATGTTGGTTTCCAAATGAGTAGACCAGGCAGATGGCTGATTAAATGAGCACCTTATATTTAATGAGTGTTGTACATCTTCTAAAGTGCACTGAGAGCTGCAAGGGAAAAGTGAAGTCAAAATACAAATAGTTGTGATACAGAAATTAATAGCTATAATAGCTAAGTATAATTTAAATCAATTTAATCTTCACTACCACTCAATTAACGTCCACAGTATAGCGCTATGAAATGTTAGATTTTAGTTCCAACAGTAAGCATCTCTGTCATTTTGACAACATCAAATTTTCAAATTTTTCTCTTACTTGAATAAGGTTACTTATGTATAATTTTAAACTTTCATTTTATATCTTCACTTTTCATACTGACTGCATTTCCATTTCAATTGGCTTTTAACCACAGCAAATAATAAAGTCTAAATCCTTTAGTTTTTTAAATCTTTTACTCTCATGTTGCTTTTCAATAGGCTGTGTTTCTTTCAGAGATGAGCAATGGAACTTGAGATATTTTCCAATTAGTAGACAAGCCTTATTCCCTTCTCTGTTTTCCATGTTCCTAAGTGGTGCTACAATGTCTTGTGAAACCACTGTTTAAAATAACCCTCCCCAAAGTAAAAAAAAAATTTAAAAAAGGAGCCTGTTTTAGCTTTGAAAAGCTTTTTATATTTAAAATGAATTAATATACAAGAGATATTCAAGATACTACCTGAATCTGGTGAATTAGCATACCTATTTCACTGAGGAGAGTAATTCACATGAGTGTTCAGTGGATTACATGGTAGGTATCCAGGTAACATCTTAATGGCTAAAAGTCTGGATTCTTCTCATTTCTTGTCTTTTTTTTTTCTTTCTCATCTTTTCTGTTCATTGTACATCTTTAACCTGGTTTATCATATTCATCTCAATGGTTCTAGTTTTGCCCACTGAGGCTGTGTGAATATTTAGCAATGATGGGCACCTGGTGAAGTACTTCCCAGTAGTTAATGGCCAGATACCAAAGTTAAAGGCCCAAAGTAAAGTTAATGAAAGATTTGAGCAAGAAAAGACCCAAGTCAGAGCTCACAGCAATAAAAAAATAAGTTAGGAAAAAGAACTGGAAGTGATCTGTCTGTTTATGAAAAGTTAAAAAGCTTCAGCAGAGTATGTGTTCAGTGGCCTGAATAGAGTGCCTCTTTCCTTAGAACACCAAAAAGTAATGAATACATAAGAATTGCACTCCCAGTTATTTATTAATGATAACGCTTTCAAGGGCAGGCACTTTTATCAGTAAGTGAGAAGATGAAAACTCTTTTATTGTGGCTGCTCCCAAAATGGAACTTTCTAGTTCTAAGTAAGGAACCCAAATATCTCCAAAACTAAACGGTGTTGGTAGCTAGAACGCTGCAACGAGTAGAGAGAAGATCAATAAAAGAGAAACTAGATGTTGGTGATCTTTCTAATGTTGAATGTTGGTAAACTTTTCCAATGTACTCATTGATTAGATGAGTAGTTCTCTAAATTAATATTTGGAAAGTGTTGATGACAAGGAGAACTCCTAAGTCCAAGACCTTGCATGGAACGATTTGACTCCAGGGCTAAGCTTAAATGTCATTATTCAGGGATCTTACTGAAAACAGTGGTTACCACAGGCATAAAGTTAGTATATTAAAAAAAAAAAATCAGAATGTTAACAAGAATTCCTTCACTAGTATGAACGACTCGCCACACTCATTAATGTGTTGCAAAGAGTTTCTGACAATGCAAAACCAAACCCCCAGGTAAAGTTTAGGCCTCAGGTAAGATGAAGATTGAATTCTCTAGCAAAACAATTCACATATTCCCATTTTCATAAATCATGGTGCTCTGACTATGTTAAAAGATCAAGAGAAAAATAAAAAATGAATAGTGGGTAGACAGACCTTTTTCTCACCTCTGGAGAATGTTTTTTTTTCTCTTTCTTTGACTTTGCAAGTATATATGTCTTTTACTTTACAAGACATCACACAAATACGAAAGGAACTGGAGCGTAAAATGTAAGAATACAGAGTTATCAAATCAATACACAGACTGAGGCTAAAACCATACGTTTTTATGCCAATCCACGATTTTGTTGCAAATGGTGAAATAAAATTAAAACATGAGATTCTTATTTACAAAAAGTGGTGTTATATTTGAGAATCAAGCAAGAATATGACTTCTCCTAGAAATGTTATAATTAGCTACGTTCAAACTGAGTGAATAACCTGTTAGTTTTGCTTCCATATCATCCTTGTTTCCATAGAAATTAAACTCAGTTCAGTTAAATACTAACAAACAATATATGGTTTTGACCACCCAAAAATAACACCATGATAAGGGGTTTCTAAGATCAGATTATGAACTATTTCCAAAATTAGATTTTGTTTCCTGGTAGCAAGAAAAGTTTTAAGAGTCAATTAGTTGCTGACTGAATGTGGGGTCCCCATGTTCTTTTTCAGTCAAACAGAAAAAGTAACTTTACAGATCTGATTAAAAAGGTAAAAAGAAAACAGTATATATCTTGTTAAAAATGAATGGCTCAAAAGTCAATGTGGATGATGTCAAATGGTGGTCTCCAGGAAATTGCAGACAACCATACATGTGATTGTGTTTGACCTTCTGTGCTGTATAATTATAAATCCATAAACTAGATTTTGAACCCTATTTTGTCTGTGTAAATCACATATAGTATCATTCATGTCTGTGCAGCAGTATACACTGCAGACAACTCCATTTTTTTCAGTATGGTTAAATCAATATAAGTAAGGAATTTGACCTATGCATATAAAAAATGAATTAAATGCTCAGAAGAATAACATTTTAAAGTTAAGTTTTACTAGATTACAAGATTACAAAAATGAGAGCCATCTCATTAAATCCTATGGATGTTGCCAGAATAGTAGTAAATTGCTCTAATACTTATTTTTCCAGCAAGACCAGGCAGTATGTGGGTATGCAACCAAAACTGAGTTTAAAACTCCAGATATTTTCAGACAAAAGCCAAGTTGTTCTCCCTGGGAACAGAAGAATCTTGCTACAGGTCTGTACAAATATCACCCTAATCTTACTTACATCCATAATAGATAAAGACAATAATAACATAAAAAGTGTTAATAACTGAAGACATATTGATATGCCAGACTATTGTAATTCAACTAAACTTAGAAAAGCATTTGGTTGTGCTTTAAATTGGTATTTATGAATATTTGATACAAAACTGATATATAATTTAAAATATAATTTAGAATATATATAAAGCATTTTAGAGAGAATGATAAATAGAAGCTGTGCTAAATTATATTGTCAGATATAAGTATAGTCATTTTTATAGCTGGTTTTTAATCATACTTTTCTTACAATAATTTTTTTACACTTTTCTCACAAGAAGATAGTTAATTAAATAGGTTGTTATACTGCTACATGTGTAGCAAAATGTTAGAGTTGTACTTAAAATGATAAAAAATTCAGCTAGTTTATTTGAATAGTTAAAAAATATCACTTGAAAATCACCTGTTGTTCTCCTCCTGAGACAAGTGTATTTCAAAGGGCTACCTTATATATAATTTGAGAAGTACATGGGTACTTTCAGAAATTATTCATTAGGAGAATTCAATAGTTAATGGTAGGATTTTCAAAGGGATTTAAGTGGATTAGATAAGGACTTGGTCACTGAAATCCCACAGCCTTCATTGAAAATGTCAGCTAACATGAATGTTTCAGTAATAAAGTCACAAATGTATAGTCACTGATTTATGGTTATATTGTATTTAGTTATAATGTATTCAAGCCAAACAAGACTCCAAGCGTTTAAACAGAAACTTCTTTAAAAATGCAAGTCACCAATAGGAGGAGTAGTCTAGTGATTAACTCAAAATAAAATGGCTACGTTAAAGAAAAGTATATTTTGTTTTCAGGTTGCATTTGCCTGAAAAGAAACATGCTGATTCAGTTCCTTTGTGGAAAATACACTTTTGATTTTTTACGAAGTAAAAAATTTCTATGAAGAATTCCACTTCTCAGGTACTTCCATCAAAAAGCCTTTCCACAAAAAATTGCAAAATCAATTCACATTAGTATTTACTTTATATGAAAGAGTAAATCAGTAGGGATGACTCTGCTAACACAGTTATCAGTAATGCAAATGGATTGAGTGGAATCTCTTGTTAAAATTCTGTGATATTCCAGACATGGCATCTTAAACGTCGTACTTGCAGTTATGTGTCTGTATATGTAAGACTTTAATTTAGAACATAATTGGGAATGGTGCTAAAAATGTTAAAGCATAGCTGGATGGATCCCAGAAAGTTCTTCAGTTGTTATATCAAATATCAAGTCACATTAATGCTTTATGAAAACTGAATGCATGCAGAGACCCTAGATTTATCCAAACTATTAAAGTGACAGCTGCTTCTCTCAATTTAAAACTAATTGCTCATTATTAAATATCTCTGTCTGAGTACGTTAATTAAGCATACTTACATATGTTTCTAAAGAAAATATATCCTGGAAGTCTCTTTCTTTTCAAAGAAAGGAACACTGCTGAATCTATACTTCTCTCTGCTCTCTTTTCTAAGAGTTTTTTGCTTTTAATAAAAGCAATGTGATGTCATTTTAGTTGTCAGTGTCTAAAGTTTTCCATTTCCAGTGCTTTCTAAAACAGTGAAATCCATTAAAGTCAGAGAAAACATTATGCTATACATAACAGAGTATCCTTTTCAACCAGAATTATTTTTTTTTCCCTCAGGATGGAAAAAATATGCTGTGGTTAAACAGGATAAAACTTTCTACGTTTTTTCCCTTTCTTTTTAAATTCAGGCATGCAGTAGCAACTTAAATGATATATTTCATATGTTTGCTCAAAGTTCAATAAAAAAAAAGTGCATTAGATGAAAACTGAACATTAATGATGGAACAGTATCAGAACTGCCTTTATAAATTAGGAGTCTATTGACAGTGAAATTGTACTAAGCCTGTACATGCTTATACATTCAAGAGAGCTGGACTGAATTATGCCAAATAAGAAATGTCCCAGAAATTTGAAAGATATAAGAGAACATTATAACGATCTATCCCGTCCCTGGGCACAGTACAGGCTGTACTATTTCAATGGTCAAAGATATGAAAAGACTCTTTCCTGTACCAGAGATATTCTCATAGGAAATGCCATATTATAGGCACTGCTAGATAAATAGTTGTATTTAGACATATACGTTTATTGAGAAAACTTTAATGTTATTTAGCCAATATATTTATAATAGATAAGTATATAACATTATTTAACCTGTATATAATGAGAACCCAAAGACAGAATGATGTCCTCATATCAGCTAACAAAGACTAACTGAATAGACATATATGCAGCTGAATAGACATATAATGTTTCCACATATATCAATTACTGAGGTCAGTTTTCAACATCTACCTAGACACAGACAGCCATGTAAAATTATACATCAATATCCATCGAGACAACTGGAAAGTCTAGGTTATGAGGCTTTTAAATTTCATGCCTCTAATTTGGCTCCAGTAGCTGTGAAAATGATCTTCCAGGTAGGTAGTATAATTTCCTAAGTGATGTTTAGGCACTTCCATCTAAACTGGGAGACAGGTGAGTTTACAACCCTTTCTTTTCTTTTTTTTTTTTTTTTTAATATATGTTTGTGCAATATCTAACACAATGGAGAGTTTATCTTTACTTTACAGAGTTTATCTTTACTTTACTGACTCAAGTTATTAGTAAACTTAGTGAATAAATCATTCCCTGTTGGATTCATGAAAGAGGCCAAAGACTGAGCGGAAATGATAAACACAACACTGCACTTGGTAGCCAGGTGTGATGATTGCCTCAGTACAAGAGAGTTTGAAAACGCCAAGTAGATGCCAGCCTTTAGGGGAGGTTGTTCCTGGTGATACACCAGGTCCCAGACACAGCAAAAGCCTCCACTGGCTCTTGCAAAACCTTGTTCAAGCTTATTTAGTTAATCCAGAGTTGCAATACTGTACGCCCACCACCCTATTCCCTTACAACTTTCTGGCTGGATATATGCTTTGCTGAGGTAAAAAAAAAAAAAATATTAATCCATACTGGCACACATAGGATGACTTGCTTTATTTCAGCCCTTCCTTTTCACACCAGTTTTGTAGTCAAAGAGAGAGTGACTAGAAGTTTCTCTAGGAACTGAACTGAAGAAGAATTAATGTGACTGGGAGCATGCTTCCAACCGGTTTTTCTTCCAACTGGTCTTGTAAAAGTCTTATCTTTGCCAGGATGATGGGCATTTTTGGTAAGAACTATGTTCACTTTGATACAGAAAAAATATCTGCTACACTGTAATTCAGTTGATTATGATTTGAATATCTTTTTAAAATAAAATACTGTAATGTTTTGTTTATATTTGGGAAATGGTCTTCCACTTAATTATCATCCATCACTACACATGTGCGCTGGCCCAGCACATCTCTGCAAGTCTAAGGAAGCAATAGGTATACTGCAGTGATGTAAAATAGAGAAATCAATGTAGATCCACTGAAGTCGTGGACGATACGTCAATTTCATTGAATGGTAATGTAAATTGCAATGGATCTGCAATTTGGATGCAATTTAATTTGCACTGAGTGGCAGTGGTAGTTAGTCTGATCATATTAAAATTGAGTACTGGGAAACCCCAGTAGCTGGCATAAGCAGAGAAAATGTAAGTAGAAACTTATGCACATGTAGCATAACAAGGAAAATTTTAATTCCTGGATTACTCAGTATCTCAAATTGGAAAACTATTCTTTCAGAGAGAAGGAAAGCGTGGTGGTATTGAAATATTTGCTTCATGGATAAGTGTGTAGTCACTCCAGGAAAAAAAAAGTTTGAAGTATGATGATTGAAATGCCAGGTGTAGACTAGACTCATTTTACCTAACAGCATTAATTAAAGAATAAAATGATCAACATTGTCATCATCAGCCCTGATTCCTACTGTACTGCTACAAACTTTACATTGATTTATCACGCAGAAGTTGTGAAATTGTGTTTGTACCAATACTTAAAACAAATAGTTAAGCCAGATCACACAATTTGTCTCAGACTCTCCAGGTTTCTCTTATGTAGAAAGGTTATATAGACAGGTGTGGACAAAATTTGCTCAGAGGTTATTATTGCACACTTGCCCAAACATTTTTTTACAATCAGTCATTTCAAGATGTACAGGTTGAGACGAGACATACTTTTATTGAAACAGTTGCTGCTGCAAACCAGGTTATGCAATCTCCTAAGCAAAGTCTTCCAGTACTGATACTGACTTTCTGTTCTGGAGGCCCTGCTTTTGGATGACTGTGTTGGAGGTTGCAGGCATTACAATTCCTTTTGTTAAAACAGAGTTAAGCTAGTCAACTGAATATACTGAGTAGGAGAAAAGAAAACTGGACAGCCTTTTTAAACTGTGAACATCATGTTCTCTCTGAATAAGTGCAGCTACTTGTCACTGCAGGCAAACAACAGGACTTCCTGCTGGTGAAAGACATATGTTATTTCAATATATAGGGTGAAAAAAATATTGCTTCACGAGATGTGGACAGATGTGGTTTTTTGGATCTGTAGGAATGATAAACTGTCTAACTGATCCATAGTGAAGTAGAAAACTCTATCCTTGACTTAATTAATAGTTCAGGAAACTGGCTATACTCCATGGATCTACTCCCTAGTAAGCTGAAACACCAGGGATCTCTGCTTCTCAATTACATGTAGTGAATGGCAATTGTTACACACTGTGCAAGATTTCAGTGTCCCGCAGGCTACTCAAAATTGAAGTCTTGAAGAGAAAATTGAAAACATGAGATTTGTTGTTTAAGTCGCAGAGTGGTCTGCAGCATCTTTTGAAAGTCTGGATTTACTGATGGGAGAAGAACAAAGTGTTTAATGGCTCTTCCTGTCAGGGTGAACTACAAAGGTTACTCAGCTAAAGATATGCTAACCTTCATACTATAACAGTTCATCTATTTTCCAGACAGTCCCATAGGATTAAGGAACCTGGCTTTAGAACTTCAAGTGGTATTAAAATGACAAGGAAGCCTTCTTTAAACACCAAGGTATGATATTGAAATATTGTATTTACCTACACAAGGATTACAAACTGTTGAGTCTTACATCTCTTAATATAGTCACAAAATCAATAAGCAATTTATAAAGCTACTTACTGGGAAGAACAGGAAAACAGCTATCATGCTTTGTAAGCGTCAGAATAATACATTGCAAAATACAATATTTAATAAAGACAGCAAATATTATATTTAAGTAATTATGAAAACCAAAACACTACAAGAACGAAATAATAAATGACAAGGTATTCCAATCAGGACCTATGCAGTATATGGACTTTGTCTCTAAAGATCACTCACATAATCTGAAAAGTGAGAATAGTTTTCATGATAAGATTATATCTGTATTTATTATTGTTTCATCTTTCAAAAAGAAGCAGTATTAACTTATACCAAGATCTATGTTTTCATTTGAGCAAGGGTATAGCTTTTGCAAGATCATGTCTAAAAAATTCATGAGATCTACCTTGTTGTTCATGGTTATTTTCCATAGGACGAGCTGTCTATTGGTAAGGAGAAAAAATGTTCAGATACATAAACATACACACAATCTGCTTCATCTACATTCATCTATCTGGGACCAGACTGAAAATTTTCTGCAGCTATTGCTGTTATTTGAAATAATAATAATAAGTAGAACAATAATATCACAATATTTCAATTAAAGAGAAACCCACATCTTCTTATCAAATATAAGGCAGTAAAAAAAAAAAAAAGCTATTTTGAAAGATTGTATTTATCATGCCAAGTGAGAACTTGGCATTTAAGGTTGTGTCAGATTCTATCAAAGCATAATGCAGTATAATGCATCATAGCTCTTCAGTTCAAATCTCTTTTCAATGTGCTTATGCGGGCCAGCCTGAGATGACCAACTGTAGATGCGGAAAGGCAACATTGGTTTCCATTCCAGCAGTTCCAAACAGCCAATTTGTCCTAAAATTGCTTACCTCAAACTGTATTCCCAAGTACAGAACTAGCAATGTAAGAAATTCAGAGTTATTGCCCTGATTTAAGATGGGATGAACATACAAAGGAAATCATATCTGCGGGATTTTTTTGTAATTCTATATCTTCCTGTAGAATATTGTCACACTTCCATTTCTGATCCTAGTTATAACTACAAGGGTAAAAAGAAGGCACAAGGGAAATAGCAGAGATATTTAGATAAATTATCTAAATATTTAATATCCCACAACATTGTTGTTCTTTGTTTTGGTTTTCATTTCAACAAAGTAATTGTTTTGGAGGGTTCCATTATATGAATCTTTGCTAATGACTAATTTTAAAACAAGTCAGTCACTTCCTGCGTTTTAGTTGTAGAGTGTGTTTATGATTTTCCTAGAATGTAGGTAAGGCAAACAAAGAGGCTACAGTTTCTAACAGCGAAACTGTTGGAAAAAGCAACAAGCCATGAGATCTTTTCCGCAGGTCTCTCAAATGTTACATTTCCACCTCAAATGTAGGATTGTGATCTCACAGAATGACAATTAGCATTTGAATTAGATTAAGAGTGTCCTACTGAGAAAGATAACACATATGTCCCACTGATTACAGATCTGAAAGATTAGAAAGACCTCCCCTTTAGAGGATATGTGTCTCTAACTCTGCAACATGGGACAGCATGTAAAAATACAGCTAGCATAGGTCAAGATTGGACTGATATTGATCTATCAGTTTAGATGAAACTTCAATTGCTGCTCTCTCACTTTCTGCTGTGATGACCTGGATGCTATAAATAATGAGAAGACTGTGGATTCTCACAACAAGATGTGAATAATATATCTATCATGATTCTGGTTGTAGCGTGCGGGTGATGGGAGTATGTATAGGCACAAAGCCTGCTGAGGTAATTTTAAGAAGCCATGCCAGCGGAAATGTGTCACAGTGGCACAGCCTTACCCGATTTCAACACATTAATCTGTACCATCTGAATCAAAATCCAGTGGTTTTTCAGATGTGGTTGTTTTTGGTGTTTTTTGGTTTTGGTGGGGTTTTTTGGGGGGTGGGGGTGAGGCAGGACAGGGAATGACTTTCTCCCTTTCCTTTCCTCCTAGCCCCCTGAAATTGTTTCAGAGAATGCTCACAGACTATTCCTTTTCCAGTATAGGTGCAACCACAGATCCTAAGTGCACATAACTATAGGGATTTAGGGATAGCTACTATGGAAAAGACTGTAGAATCATAAACAAGAAGCTGGGTGTGGATACACACAAACCCAGAAAAATTACTTAGTCATGCTATTTTATGAATCAGAAGGGAACACTCTGCCTGAATATGATTAGTAACCACCAGGGCCTAAACGCAGCTTTACTTCCCAAAAAGTACAAATTCATCAGCATAATTCTAATAACTTGAGGAGATTTAGTTAGCTATGAACAGAAAGAAAGAAGTAACGTTTGAAAGGATCACACATCTTCACAACACTGTTAATTTGGGCTTTTACTCGGTTCTCATTCATACAAGAAACCCGACGCCAAGTTTAGGAATACTTCAAACAAAATGAAAAGCCCAGCTTGGGCTGTGGTATGTGAGCTAGTTCTGTCCTGATTTTGCAGTGAGGATGCAGTGAAAACAAAACTAATTAAGCTTCCAAAAACACAAGTTGCCTCAAAATTTGGCAAAGATCAGAAGAGCCTCAGCCAACTAAAGCACTAAAAAGTCAGAGGATATGTTCACAGAAGTCCCAAACACATGTTCAGAGGATATGTTGAACTTGAGCTTCAGCATACAATATATAGCTCAAATCTTGTTCAACTGACCTTAATGCATACAAAAAATAATACAAACATGATATATATGTAAGTAGGGAGGCCTTGTCCTTTCTTTTCCCCTTTTCCTATAGAATATTTTTCTAGAACTATCTGGTCATCCGCTGAAAGACAAGCTAACCTTGAAATTACATAGAATACAATGCATTATTCATCAGATATTTCTGAATTCATTATGCACTGATTTTTACAACTCAGAACAAATCCTACATATTCTTATATCGTCAGTCATCATTATAAAATCCCTATCCAAAGGAACGTATGCTTTTAACACAGAAACAGACACAAAAGGGTATTGAATTTAGAAATGCCTAGCTTGGGAAAACAAAAACATGCCACTTATTCAGTAGTCATGAATGATCTATTGTTCTGTTCAATTATGTCACTCTCTCTCCAGATTATCCAAGGACAGAAGAAAGTTTTCATCTGCTGTAAAGCTCTGGATAACCTGAACAGTACATCAGAAATATAGCCTATTAATTTAGCCATATAAATTTTACCCAGGAATTTATTGCAGATTGAGAGCTTACATTTGTCTTAGATCAAATGTTTAATCATATAACTAAGAATTCAGTTGGTGTCTGTCCATGTTTCAGACACAACTTACTGCTACTGGAATTCTTTAGACTTTTTCCAGGTTGAAGTGGAGGTTTAAGGGACCAAATAAAGCTCATTTCTGAAAAAAGTCAACAGCTTTGGGAGCCAAAAGTTAGGCAATTCCACTACCAACAAACATGATCTATTCTCAGATTAAATGTTTTAAATAATATGTAATTTGTCAGAAAATTTGTAGGGGTTTCTGCTTATCTAACTAGGTTAATAATGTTACAACTACTGCTGGTCTGAAATGCGCACCGGTTAGAGTTGTTGGTATCTTCTGCAGTTGGCTGACAATTTGATGTCTCTGTTCTCATTGCCATTGACAAATCTTAACAATTAATGTCATGAAAACTTGGAAAGAGATATGTGGGTTATGAACTCCAGCTCCATCCAATTAAAAGTAACCCTAAAACAAGTGCGTGGTTTAGGAGAACTCCCAGGAGTTACTAATATTCCAGACATCAGTACGGGCTACAGAACACAATACAGTTTCCAACTTCCTGTAACAATCTGAACACCACAGACAAAGCTGTGAATAAAAAGGGCCAAAGGAAGGTAGTCCAACCATATTGCCAATGATTCTCTTAGTAGGACTTTGTTAAATTAAAGTTGTAGCTGATCTGAAGAAGTGCCAACATCACAAAGGAGGAGGAGAAAATTGGGGAAGAGAGGAATATTTATTTTGATACCAAATCTGTTCATCAGTTTAATCCTGATTATGTCAGAAGGACATAACAAACAGGTACCTGACAATTTCATGCCAAGAAGAACATGAAGCCTGCCTCCAGTTGTTGCCATTCTCCAGTGCTTCTTGGAAGAAAGGAAAAAAAAAAAACAAACAAAGAAAAATAAAAAAAACCTTAAAACTCAAATCAAAATTCTCAATCAAGAAAAAAAGAAATCTTTTCTCACCTGCAGAAAGTAGTTGAGGGCCTGAACCACGGGATTAGGGCCATAGAGACAGTGTTGAAAAAAAGGGTGGCCCTGTGTCTTTTCAAACACCACAAAATATAGAATCATAGAATCATTTAGGTTGGAAAAGACCCCTAAGATCATCGAGTACAACCGTCAACCTAACACTACCAAGTCCACCACTAAACCATGTTCCTAAGCACCACATTTACAGGTCTTTTAAACACTTCCAGGGATGGGGACTCCACCACTTCCCTGGGAAGCCTGGTCCAATGTTTGATAATCCTTTCGGTGAAGAAATTCTTCCTAATATCCAATCTAAGCCTCCCCTGGCACAACTTGAGGCCATTTCCTTCTCCCCTATCGCTTGTTACTTGGGAAAAGAGACTGACACCCACATCACTACAGCCTCCTTTCAGGTAGTTGTAGAGCATGATAAGGTCTCCCCTGAGCCTCCTTTTCTCCAGGCTAAACAACCCCAGTCCCTCAGCTGCTCCTCATAAGACTTGTTCTCCAGACCCTTCACCAGTTTCGTTGCTTTTCTTTGGACACTCTCCAGCACCTCAATGACTTTCTTGTAGTGAGGGGCCCAAAACTGAACACAGTATTTGAGGTGTGGCCTCACCAGTGCCAAGTACAAGAGGATGATCATTTCCCTAGCCCTGCTGGCCACATTATTTCTGATACAAGCCAGGATGCTATTGGCCTTCTTGGCCACCTGGGCACACTGCCGGCTCATATTCAGTCGGCTGTTGACCAACACCCTCAGGTCCTTTTCCATCAGGCAGCTTTCCAGCCACCCTTTCCCAAGCTTATCAAAACATAAGCTGTGTATATATACAGTGGCGTCCCACGGGGGTCCGTATTGGGACCGGTACTGTTTAATATCTTCATCAATGACATAGAGAGTGGGATCGAGTGCACCCTCAGCAAGTTTGCAGATGACATCAAGCTGAGTGGTGCGGTCGACACACCAGAGGGACGGGATACCATCCAGAGGGACGTGGACAAGCTGGAGAAAATGGGCCCGTGTGAACTTCATGAGGTTTAACAAGGCCGAAAAGCTGAGAGAGTTGGGTTTGTTCAGCCTGGAGAAGAGAAGGCTTCAGGGAGACCTTATTGCAGCCTTTCAATATATAAAGGGAGCTTATAAAAAAGATGGTGGCAGTCTTTTTAGCAGGGCCTGTTGCGACAGGACAAGGGGGAATGGCTTTAAACTAAGGGGGGCTAGATATAGACTAGATAGAAGGAAGAAATTTTTTAGGCTGAGGGTGGTGAAACACTGGCCCAGGTTGCCCAGAGAGGTGGTGGCTGCCCCATCCCTGGAAACATTCAAGGTCAGGTTGGAGGGGGCTCTGAGCAACCTGATCTAGTTGAAGATGTCCCTGCTTATTGCAGGGGCGTTGTACTAGATGACCTTTAGAGGTCCCTTCCAGCCCAAATTGTTCTATGATTCTATGATTCTATACCAAAACATAAGCTGTGCAAAAAAACATAATTACTTA
The DNA here is from genome assembly GCF_000699105.1 of Pygoscelis adeliae. Classification (NCBI taxonomy): domain Eukaryota; kingdom Metazoa; phylum Chordata; class Aves; order Sphenisciformes; family Spheniscidae; genus Pygoscelis; species Pygoscelis adeliae. The sequence continues at coordinate 6,158,180 of NW_008825150.1, forward strand.
TTTCCACTATTTCTACTGTTTAGTTACATAAATATTTTTCTAAACCAATCAAGCTCTATTTAAGAACAACTTAATTATCTTTTGTAATCTTCCTTAAAAATCTCTACAGGGAAACAACAGGTTTAATACTGTACAGAATGAAAAGGTCTTTAATACTGACAGATTTTGTCAATCAGGCTACGAGGAATACTGATATGGTACTGCTTCAGTGCTGTGTTTCAGTCATTACATTGTCAACATCCAATACCTTCTAATAACAAAACAACTCGTTTTTGTAAACTTGCTCTTTATCTAGACTGTAAATAAAAATTATGCTAAATAAAAAGTGATAGTTTCTAGAAGTTTTAAGCATGTAAAATTAAAATATAATAACTCATTGAAATTAACTGATTTCTTTTGCACTAAATTCGTTTAGTAAGTCAAAGTAAATCCTCTGCCTTGAACTGAAAATTGAATGGTTGCTTTCTGTATTCTCAAATTCATATTCAACTATAGTAAAAGGAAGGTCCACTCAAGAAAATCAGACAGGACAGAAACTCCTCTGTTTATAAAATTTTTTCTTCATCCAGACCCCCCCAAAATTGAGGAAGAGACATATGTCACAAAAGATATATAGAAACACTGCTATAGTCTACAAACAAGAACCTATACATAATAAATACCATTGTTGAAACAAAGTAAATATATTCTAAAGATATTCTAAAATATGAGAAATGTATTTATTTCTGTCATGGTTTAACCCCAGCTGGAAACTAAGCATAACACAGCCACTCCCTCCCTTCCCCTTGCAGTGGGATAGGGGAGAGGATTGGAAGAGTAAAAGTGAGAACACTTATGGGTTGAGATAAGAACAGTTTAATAACATAATAATAATAATAATAATAACATAAAAATTGTCATGAAAAGGAAAATAACAAAAAGAGAGAGAAATAAAACTCAAGAAAGACAAGTGATGCAAATGAAAAACAACTGCTCACCACAAACCAATCAATGCCCAGCCAGTCCCCGAGCAGCGGCCCCCCCCGGCCAGCTTCCCCCAGTTTATGTACTGAGCATGA
>NW_008825150.1:6159383-6159813 GCF_000699105.1 Pygoscelis adeliae
CATTGTCACCGAGGATGAGGAAAAGGCTGAGGTACTTAATGCCTTCTTTGCCTCAGTCTTTAACAGGCAGACCAGTTATCCTCAGGGTACTCAGCCCCCTGAGCTGGAAGACAGGGACGGTGAGCAGGATGAACCCCCCATAATCCAAGAGGAAGCAGTCAACAACCTGCTACGCCACCTGGATGGTCACAAGTCTATGGGGCTGGATGGGATCCACCCGAGGGTGCTGAGGGAGCTGGCGGAGGAGCTCGCCAAGGCACTCTCCATCATCTATCAGCAGTCCTGGTTAACGGGAGAGGTCCCGGATGACTGGAGGCTGGCCAATGTGACGCCCATCTACAAGAAGGGCCGGAAGGAGGATCCGGGGAACTACAGGCCTGTCAGCCTGACCTCAGTGCCGGGGAAGATTATGGGGCGGTTCATCTTGAAG
>NW_008825150.1:6160309-6167563 GCF_000699105.1 Pygoscelis adeliae
TGGGCCCCTCACTACAAAAAGGACATCGAGGTGTTAGAGCGTGTCCAGAGAAGGGCAACGAGGCTGGTGAGGGGTCTGGAGAACAAGTCTTATGAGGAGCAGCTGAGGGAACTGGGGTTGTTTAGCCTGGAGAAAAGGAGGCTCAGGGGAGACCTCATCGCTCTCTACCACTACCTGAAAGGAGGTTGTAGCGAGGTGGGGGTCGGTCTCTTCTCCCAAGTAACTAGCGATAGGGGAGAAGGAAATGGCCTCAAGTTGAGCCAGGGGAGGTTTAGATTGGACATGAGAAAAAATTTCTTTACTGAAAGAGTGGTTAAACATTGGACCAGGTTTCCCAGGGAAGTGGTTGAGTCACCATCCCTGGAGGTATTTAAAAGACATGTAGATGCGGCACTTAGGGACATGGTTTAGTGGACATGGTGGTGTTGGGTCGATGGTTGGACTCGATGATCTTAGAGGTCTTTTCCAACCTTAATGATTTTATGATTCTAAAACATCGGTGTGTTATCAACATTATTCTCATGCTAAATCCAAAACACAGCACTGTACCAGCTACTAGGAAGAAAATTAACTCTATCCCAGCCAAAACCAGGACAATTACTTAAACTGATGTCTGTAGAGAACATGGAGAGTACCATAAAGATATGGTACTACTTCTACTGGAGAGAATGTTAATGACATGGTCTTGGCTGAGATCAATAAGGCCACAGAAAAGCAGAATATTACATTAGAAAATGTCTTCAACACCTCTTTTGTAAAGTGATTATCTGGCATAATAAAGAAAACATATGAGGAAGTTCTATTTTGCATGTTAAATGATTCCTTCTTGGAATGGCTTGTTTTGGAACACATCAAAGGGAATGTTAGTCAAAAATTGAAAAAGTAGTTATACTTGAGACATTAAGTAATAGTGACCACATCAGAATTAAATTTGGCTCTCTTAGAGGAGGAATAATATTAAAAAAGAAAAAAAAATTAACCTTATGATATGAAACTTCAGAAGAGATTCAAAACCAAAAGCAAAACATATACAAAAATAAAACAAAAAGAACCAAAATAATCTAAAGTTAATTTAAATCCTTGTATTACTAACTGGAAGTTATATAAACACATGATACCAATCATACATATTTCTCGACCTTAAAGAATCAGGAAAATGAATTAAAAAAAAAACCACAAAGCAAAGCAACAAGAGTCTTAGTAGGGTTTTTTTGCATCAAACAGAAACAATTTTAAAAAAATAAACAGCCCACTGAGGCCAACAGAAAAGAAGCAGCCACAACACATGAACTGATGGGGTTTTGATGCTTGACTAAGTTATGATGAGATAACAAGTTAACATGCATCAACTGACTTGTGATAACTGTATGCCTCAGAATCAAAGTAATTTTGGCCCCAAATTGCAATGATTCTGTGAAGTTGCTTTAATTTGTATTTGCTACAGGCCGTGAATGTGCACCCAGATGCCACATGACTTGCTAAACCATTGCATACTGAATGTTCCTGAGTCCTGTGTTTGTGATTTGCAAAGCTACAGTGAAATCTGAAGAATGAGTAGTCAAACTCAAAACCAGAAAAACAGTCTGCAGAAGGATGCCTGTGTCACCTGGACTACCTTGCAATAAATGAACAACTGAATATTTCCTTGCAGTTATTCTTCACCACAATAATTTAAGCAAATACCTGTTCAATACATACTTGTTCCAAGTAATAATGATAAGCCTCTGTCCTAGAGAAAAAGTACCACTTAAACTCACTGATAACATATTAAGGAGTCATTAGTACTTATGGACTTTCATCAAAAAGCAATTTTATCAAACTTGGGCACTTTTAAAATGGGGGATCAGACTTTAAAAAAAAAAAGTAATATTTCAAGAAAAAAAATGCAAAGCTCTTTCAATTTACTGTCCATTTGTTTCAATATTTGAGGTTTCTGTTTCCAAGAATTCTTTGCAATGCTGAACACTATAATTTTAAAAAACTAATGCTTATATTCTTAAAAATATTCAGATTTCAAAACCTAGGACTTCAAAGACAAATACTGTACCTCAATTTATTAATATGGAAGTCTTAACATTTCTAAGACAGTTCATAAGGAATTTTTGAATTAAATACTTATCTGCTACCAAAAATAAACTTTCCTGTAGAGACTAGAATTGAAAGACAACACCTGTCATTTTCTCTTTAAGTGTCGCTACTGTTTCTGACAATTGAGTGACAACAAGGCTTGTTTTAACATCCCTAAACTATCTGCAAAATTGAAGTTAATTAACAGTATCTAGATAAACATTACAAAATAATAAATGGCAGCAGCTTAAGGAGTAATTTGGTTTCATCAGCACACTAGAATCTTTGGAATGTATTTACAGTACAACCAGTAAAAGGAAAAAGGTTAATTTATCTGACTTAGTATCTCAAAACACTTTAAATAAAATGCTGCTGTACTTAAGTACTTTGGAGGTTAGTGATAAATAAATCTGCTCATTAGCACAACATAAACCAATTTGTTAATAATTTATCACTCAGAGCTGAGTGACACCATCTAAGATAATACAAAGTAAACAGAGAATGCTTTTTTGTTATTACTCCTAAGCTAGAATATACTCAGATACCCATAGATTGTTTTTAATCTTGCTTGTCTACGTGATTCTCAGCTGCTAGCCTGATAAGTTGTTTGTTGGGGTTTTTTTAATTGTTCATATTGCCAAGTCTTTTGGTGAAAACTAGCTGGCACTGATATAGTGGGATTGATTTAGGATAGATAAAGCCCTGTCTCATTAGCCTAGCTCTCTGGTCTTCTCTAAAGTTCCCAGTCTGTACATTTTTCTGGTAAGGACTCTCATCTTCCAGTCATATAGATCTTATGTGGTCTTTTTTTCCAGATGTTCTTTTCCTTTAACATATTGATCTGGGCAGTCTTCTTCATTCCTTGGCTTCCTGTTTTAATATTCTCTCTCTGGAAAGTTTCACATGTGTGTACATCTCCAAGACTCCCCTGGGAATAAGATCATGTCAAAATTCTACAGGGAAGGGCTGAGATAATAATCTTAACCCATCTGAAAGCAGGAAGGATAACAGAAAATCTCTTCCAAATACTCATTTATCACACTGTCCCAATTATTGGTAAAGGACAAAAAATTAAGAACCAAACCCCACATATTTATTCCTTTTAATCCTTAACAACGCAAACCTAGTGCCTTTAACTTATGTAATAAGAAAATATCTGCAGTCTAAATTGTGCTTGGTGATCAGCTGGACTTCCTAGGAACAGCTACCTGCAACACAGAAGATTGAAATTTCCATAGAAACTATTGGAAAAAGATCGTTGCATTGCCACTGAATTGACAGTAGCTTATCTGACTTCACTATAAAAATATCAGTTTGGAAGGACTAAAAGAGAGGATGATAATCTATCATAGTAAAAAATATTTGATTCTCTTGTGATGAAAACAAGTCTAATTTCCTAAGAAAATGAGGCTTTCTTGATCACACTGCTCATTGGTGACAGAATCCATTTATCAGTTTGTTCCCTATGACATGTGAGATCCCTTTGACCAATTTCAAATTTATTGGGAAAAGGATGGGGAGTAAGGGCAGTCTAAAAAACATTAGGTTTTTCCAAGTTACTCCATTAATTCCTTAACCAAAAGGGAGAACAAAGCCATTATCCAATGACTTTGCTAATCCAATGCTAATCCAATTAGCATGCAACTGGTCAATTAGCACATGCAAACTGACTGGTCAACAAGCACACACAGAAACAATCATACCTCTGCTACTTTTTGTCCAGGTAGGGAGCCAAAAAAGTGGCTAATGAATAGAAAAAGTTCCAGGAATACTGTTGAAGGTTACATGAGAGGGACATAGTTGCTATAAGGGAGACTTTAGTGCCTGGGATACCATTATGTGTGCTGCAGTAGGAAAACATTAGGGATGAGGAAAGGTGACTATGGCTTTGGAAGGATTAAGTGATTTGTTAAGAAGTGGAGATACTAAAAAAGCTAGTGATAAAGAGAAGATCTCAGACTATTTCAGTAGGTGAAAGAACAGAGAAAACCCAAGGGACATGAGATATAAGCATATAGGAGACTAGAACACATTTCTTTCACTTTTCATGTTTATTTTCTGCTTTAATTATTGCCTCCTATTGAGGCATGTCCTTGTTAATATTTCTTATTGCCGGTGTCATGCTGCTCAAAGATATTTCAGTCTCACTAGGAAAAAATATAGGTAGTTGGAAGGAAGTTTTATTCTCGCATTTAGGTTAGATAATTCTACGGGGAAAAAAAATATGAGATTTAGCAAGACTTAAATACTGGAGAATCCCAGGAGCTTGTTGAAAATTTTTCATAAAACTTCAAAGTGAATCCAGATTTCTCAAATCTAATAGATTATTAACACATTATTGGTGGTACAATCAACCCGACAGAAAAAACCTCAATGAAAGAAAAGGACTGTAACTCTTCTTTCCCAAAAGAAATATTTTAATTACAAAAGGATTTGGTTTAAAATTACACACAGACATGTTTTACAGTTACTATAGCTTCTATAAGCATCATATCAGATCTCTGGAGTTCACCATCTAAGATAGCTACCAGCAGTTGTGATGTCTTTATTGAGGTTCACCATCTACGTTTTCAGCAGGTGTGAGGTCTTTACAAGGGTAAAAATCAGTAACTGCTTAGGTTAGGAACTGATCATTTAAAAACAGGTCTTGTCCAATCGACAACATTAAGGTCAGCCTGAAGGCTTTCTAATCCAAACATGCAAGCTGCTCTCAGGATCTACCCCCACCCTTCAGTGCTCTCAGATGCATTTTTAAAGGTCTGTAAACAATCCTGTAGTGACTAAGTAGTATCAGCATTATTACAATCCCTGTGAAAGCAACTGCAGAACTCCAAGGTGCCAACAGAAACACGTTATTGCCCTGTGCTACTGTAATGCAGTTACAACCTTAAGTATGGGACTCAGGTGGATGCAGTAATATCTAACCTCTGCCATCAAAATTACAATGTCTGGCAAGAGCAGACCTTACAGACTGAAGGACCAAACACTTACAAAGCAAAAACACTGAGACAGAGTTTGCACAGAAATCCACATCTGTAGAAACTTACGATCATGTTGTGAACAGTTAAACAGAGAAGCCAAACCGTGCTAACAAGGCTGTAGCAGGACTATAGTCATGGATATAATGTATGACTAATTCAGAAAAACTCCGAAGCACCTTTTTGTCATAGATTAGAAATCTACTTTCTTTGTGTTAATTTATAGTTTACACCAGATAAAATATAAAACATGCTAAGACATGACAACTCTAATTCTCAGATATTCCCCATGGGTCCTGCAACACTCGCAGGCAATAGTATCAGATATCAGTATGTGTCAATATGTCTGTTACCTTTCAACAATCCCAAGGTAGAGCATTTTTATACTGCTATCAAATTCACAGCACAATTCAGGAGCTGTTTCACAAGAATGTATAAACATCAATTATTATTATTTTCAAATCTCCATACTGTAATTTTTTTTTGTTTTACTTTTAAATTAAAAGTACAAGGAGTTTTCAACAGCCCAGAGATCTAATTTTACAGCTCAAGGGTTTTAGTGCTATTACACATTAAAGCAGTAAATGTGAAACCACAAAAAAAAAAAAGCAATCCATTAACCTGATATTATGAAGTAATTTGTTGCATTTTCTAACAAAGTAAGGGGTTGTTCCATGTCAAGAAAATTACAGAGACCACATATAGCACTTGTAACATCTTTCTCACAATTCTAAATGACAAGTACCCACACATTTTACAATGCTCTATAAAATTGTCAAAGAAGCATTTTCCGAAAATACTATTTTCCTTATAATAAAGGAGCAGGGCAAGTTGTAAATCTCAAGCCTTTTCATAAGTGTTTTAACCAAAGAATAAAATAGAAAGTGAAATTATACACATAAATCAAAATTGTCAGTGTTTCAGGCTGCTTTGTAATGCCTGGGGTATGGGCAAAATAGAACAACTTTTATCATGATTGGTTTTAATCAATCATGTTACAGGGATGGCCACAAAGAATCTGTGCCTTAAACTTTGATCTTGCAAACAAATGCCAACTTAACTTTTAGTCAATGGAGTCATTTGACTGATTAAAGGTACCAACGTGACCAAGTATTTATAGAATCAAAGTTGTAGAATATGGTCTATAAGGCCGCTTTGTGTGCAGCAGAAATAACTTAAACAGCTTATATATAACCTCTGTTTATTACTGTTTCTTGGCCAGAGAGTAGCCGAGCTCTGGCAGGCAGCTGTGAGAGGCTCACCTATTTCAATATGATAGTGCATCAGTCTAGTTTAAACTGTTCTGAAAGCTGCTTAACCTAAGTCAGCATATCATGCTTAACCTAAATCAGCATATTGTGCTTAAACAAAGTCAGCATATTGTGCACTGAAGCAGATGCAGAACACATCTGAGTCATTACTGCGGTCCAGAGATAGCTGTGTCCAGCATCTATGGTAGCCACTTACATTGCTCAAGTCACTGCTCAAGTGACTACACCTTTGTCCTCATCTTCCAGACCGTTATTAGATCAAAGACACACTACTTAGTGGTAATATCCTCACTTATACTTTATCAAGGCAATAGTGCTGCAGGTTGTAAGCTCTGCAGTAAGTCATTCTCAGTTAAAGGGTTTTATCCTTGCACGTGTATCATCCTAGACCTATCATCAGACATTCATCAGAAATCCATCTCACCTATTTTTATCTGAGTGTAAGCTAGGCCTCTGGTTTAAGCTGACCATTATTCTCCTCCTATACTCAGGAGGGACAGAAATACACTTCCAGGCTAAGTGCAACAACCAAATGGATCACTTCTTTCAGAAAGTGAAGTCAGGAACAAGGAATATGCTGTCAACTCTTTAGTCACAGAAGTTTGTGGGAGGTTTGCTATTGTCCTTAGTAACAGTGAAATAAGGCCTCTGTTCTATTTTTGTATTAAAGGTTTCATATATTTAGCAGTAGAATTTGAGGACAGTGTGCTGCATTCAAAGCTGTTGTTGGAGATCCATGCTTTACTGTAACTTTATTTTATCTTCTAAATGTGAAACATTTTATTTACAAGAATTCAAATATTTTAGAAATGAAATAACCCATTGCAGTGTTTAAGTGCTGACCCACAGAAGCTGCAGTCACTCAACAAGGAATACTATGGAATAAATAAAGAGCTTGGGACTGTTTACAGCCTAGTTCTATAATAAATGCTCAACCT
>NW_008825150.1:6167610-6170281 GCF_000699105.1 Pygoscelis adeliae
TACTGTGTTTAGAAATGACTACTATTCCAGATGCTTGTGTAACCTGAAAATATGCAGCAGGACATGGCCGTGCCTAAGATAAGCAGAGAAGAGAGAAGAATGACTTACTGCATGTAAACACAGGCACATAGAGATTTTTTTCAGCAGCAATATTAGTAAGAACAAGATCTCTAAGACAGCTTACGTCTTTCTGGGCTCCCAAACAACACATATTTTCAAGCTTTGCATCATACCATTCTCAATCAACTGAGATGAAATATTTAATACATAAAGGAATGGGTTTATTTTCCTTTACTCTCGGCTTTTACCACACACCCACGGGAAAGCACTTAGCTTAATCATAAATAAAGAGTTGCAGGAGCTCATGGGATTGAGCAACACTTGCTAACCTTTAGCTTTCTGGCTGAAAAATGACCTTCAGTGATGACCCCAGTGAATACTGCTATCTGGAATAATTCCCTCACATCAAGCAACCTATTAAGTTTTAGTAACACTGCTGGGAGAAACCGTCTGTTAAAAGAGAAACAAGGTACTGACCCTTAAGTATTTGGGGACTGTTGTTTTCTGCAATCAGTTTAAGGCACTTTTCATTCATTTTGTACAATTTCCTTTCACCAGTGTCAGGAAGATCAGAATAAGAAAAGGCCAACATCCCTGTGATGTTTATTGCACATCAACAAATAAAAGATATATTTACAGCTGCATTCACCATTTTACTAGGCCTATTAAACAAATGTATTGTAAGAAAAAAACCTATAAAGCAAACTTAGCAACAGTAAAAAGCTCATTGTTTGACTCCCCACAGAAGCTTCAATTGCTTCACAGTACGACGTCAAGAATCCTTTAGATAAAAATAAACACAGAAGAAGTAGAGAATAGATACATTAAGGATGTTAAGAGGAGTGAAGTCTTCTTTCACTGAATGCCTGTCTTCCAAGCACTGGTTCCTTGGTTTAGAGAATTATTTTGCAAATAGTTTGCAAAACAGATGCAAAAACCCCATCATCATACTAGAGGGATTCAGCTGAGAACCTTTTAAATTTCTTTGCAAATATATTTTTGGGGAGTTAAAGAAATAGAAACAGAAGATAAACTTCACATGCTGCACTGAACAAGTGAATTTCCTAAAACCTGAAATTCTTCAGTACTGATGAAGTAGAAATGTTAGCAACATGATTGCACAAGGATCATAAACATCTTTTTTTTCTTAGCTGCTGCTGCCAAATCACAGTCTGAAGAGGACTGTATATTGCCTGTCATCAAATTCTTATAAATAATGAACATCATCTGCTCAGGCCAAAGGGATATGAGAAGTCATCAGTGATTTTTTTTTTTTTTTCTTTCTCCCATTTTTGTCTAACAGACTTTGTTTGGTTGAGGGGGTTTTTTTGTTGTTTTTTTCATGAATGAAATATTCGGCCTTTTATTTCTTCTGTATTATGACATTTAATATTCATAGAGATCCTTTGAACTTTATTGTAATAGATCACACAAAACAAAAATATCTCATGTCTGTCATACAACTTTCCTTGACTGGAAAGATATCCTTCACAATCAGGTTTCTGATGTGAAAGCTCGTATCAAGCAAATTCAACTAAGAACGGTAATACAATTTTAGAAGCTAAATGTTGCATGTCTATGGCAAATTAGTCTTTGCCATTAGACTATTACAGGGTTTCCTTTGTGTTGACTTTTTAACCTGCAGAAGCATTGAAAAATTCAGTTTTTAATCCGTTCCTTGATACTGGAGATCTAAGTACCAGGAGTCAACCAGTAACAGGCAGGTGAGTTACAGAAAGTGTTATGGCACGAAGTTTCTCCATGGAAGGCAAAGAGACAACATGGCAGAGCGTATTGCTGTTTCCTGGTAAACTTCATTGATTTTGTACTGTGAAGTGCATGAGGTAAATGGATGGCACTTCCACCAGGCAAATGAAGTTTCAGTCTGAAACATTACACTACATTCAAGGACAAATCTTAGGTCATTATCTGTAGCCGGAAGACTCCCATTGACTTTTAATAAGAGTTGAGCAGATTCTGATTGACAGAAGAGGTAATAAAGCATACCAAGTACTATATTGAGACAGGGTAGCAAGACATGACATAAACAACTACTAATTATCTGCTTTCACCCGAGACTAATAAAAAGAAATTTAAAGATGAGATTCAACTTTTATTCCATCAAAAATTATTTTTCAGCTACATGAGTGATCCAAGTTTTGCAGCTGTTGGCTACACACACAGTCTGTGTGTCATGCCAGGGCCAAGATGTTTGGCAGGCATCACTTTGTTGACATCTTTGTGGTTACAGACCTCCTGTACATACTTGCACAGAAACTGTAAAAGGAACCTTTGACATGCCATTATATTCCAGAGGTGCCACAAATTACAGGTAAAATAAGAATGAAAGTAGACTAGAAGAGAAACAAATGTTCATCGCTAAGACAATATAGTCACGTATTGCTGTGCAGCTACACAGTGTATCCAGATACCTGATCGCAATGTGCTGGTATTTACAAATCCTCTGAAAAGGTCTAGCATCAAGAAATGTTACAGAGAAACCCCGAGAAAAATCAGAGAAACGCTTCCTTGTGTTTGTAATGTAGTTTCTTAAAAAAAAAAAAAAAAAATCTCAAAACACTTTTGCTTAGTGGATTTTTTTAGGAAAAAA
>NW_008825150.1:6170324-6179602 GCF_000699105.1 Pygoscelis adeliae
TTTAAATTGTTTTGAAAAGGAAAATAAAAAGTCTTTAGACTGCTATGAAACAGTTTGCCAAAGCGATGCAGCATGAGTGAAAGCATATCAATTTATAGCTTCATCAAAATCAACAGAAGATGCTTAGAGGAGAAACACAGTGAACTCAGCCTTTAATTGAATTCATTAACATGGTGAAATCTCTCTTCCAGAATAAGAATTTGTAGCCTTGAGGACAATCAGAAGAACCAAGATCAAGGGAAAAAGGAATTTGTCAATGTGAGATGATAAAAGTGGGGAAACAATAGGTTGGTAACATTTGTTTTTGAAGCTATGCTCTGAGAGAATTATGATGGTTTTATTTGATTTAATGTACGTAGTAAACTCATTCAGTTCCTCAAACAATCTCAGTGATGACAATTTACATTTTTCATCAATTTAAAGATGGAGTTTATTTTAAAAACTTCTCAAATATTTTTTCTTCAAAGTTATTTATGTCCTTTCTTTACAGGACTTTGGAATTATAACGAAACTACACTACAGATTTTTTTATAATGCAATATTTTCATTCTTTTTCACTTTAACATTTTCTTTCATGTTTAATCATGAATCCTTAACTGATTATTCAAATGCCAAACATCAATTAACTAACACAAAACTTTTAAAATAGTATACTCAAGTTAAGAGGGCTTTTTTCTGTAAAACAAAGATTATTATCTTTACTGCTGCAGGCTATGAATTTCTTTAAGAAATGAAGATTTTTCTAATTAATGCTGGCTGCATGCTGTAACTTCATCATATTTGCCTGGCTACATGAAGAAAACCAGGGCGGAAGTTTTAATAATATTTAGTATTCCCATTGCACACTTTTAGAATATTTATTGACCGAAAGTTCCTCAAAAGGCCTGAAACAGATGCTCACCCTTGCACAGCATCCTGTAAATCATACAAATAGCATTAATCCTTTTTCATTTAAGTAAAATATAACACTTGCTTTCAGTGAAATAATGATGAGTACAATATCTGATGAAGATTTTAAAATAGCAGATGGTGTTATCACTTTGAAAGCAGGGAGGTAGCTGCATAGAAGCAGCAGCATGCAGGATATTCTGGTCTTGCACCTTCAGATGGTACTTAGTTCTTTAAAGCAAAAGCAGGGAAGTGATTGATGTTACACAGCAAACAGTCTGCTTCTTGCATCCCCGGCGGTGGTGCTTATCGCTTCAGAGTTCTGCTACAGCAATACTTACAGAAGCTTTTGTCAATAAAATGTAGTTATGAAAGGAACTAACATGGATTCTCTGCCAAAAAAATTCCTGTCTTGGTGAGCAAGTCCCTCTAGGATTACTTGGAAACACTCCTGAATTTTCTGCCAGTCACCTCCTGTGATATGGATGAATAATAAACCTAAACCTTGTCCTAATTGTTGGTAAAGAATCGGTTGTCTGTCCAGCGGGAGAAGGGATGCAAAAGCTTTCCTCTCTACCCCACAGGTGGCCCAGAGATATTTGTGTATCTTTCCCCAAGACATTTCTAAGCTGACATTGAGTTCTATGTGACCTCAAGAATTTGGGTAAGAAGAGACTTCTTGTCACGTGGTTTCTCCAAACACTTGTAATTCTGGTTGTCGGCCCTTATACCCAAACACATTTAGACCTGGAGCCATAATACAGAATAATAGAGGTTCCTAAACCCTCGGAATTATACTGCTCTTTAGTTCACTGTAAGAAAAATCCAAACTTCAATCTATTATATATATATATATACACACACATATTTTATAGATACATATATCAGTGTGTGAATATACATACACATAATCATCTTATCTTTTTTTTATACAGACTTCTCTGGATCACATGTAACCATAGATCACAAGCTAAGTCCTTATTCTGGTACAGATTCAAGGTGATTTATATCTAACATGAATTAACGTCTTTCTTGAATTTGAATTTGCCTTGATAGGAAAACTAGTCTTTCCTAGTCATTCAAAACCAAAATTCTATTATAGTGAAAGCCGTTAAAAATAGAAAACATTTTCATGCATGAAATTGAATCAGTCATGATTCAGCTATGGGTTATGTGGCTAGTCATTAATTAGCCATTATTAATGGCCTCATTAATTTATGAGGCCAGGTGATTACTAATTGAAAATACTATACTTGGATTAAATATGTTTACCTACTTCAGAATTCACAAATGCCTGTCTAAAAATTCCCTGCATTTTTGTTATTCAATTTAGCCATTAGTCCCCGAGTAAATTTTACTGCCACCTAGCTAGAGAACAGACACAGTAAGATATTATGGATAAGCATGATGAAACTCAGTGTTAATTAAAATGAATTCTAAATTACAATTATCAGGAAAGTTAAAGTAGGTGTGCTGAAAGCCTGGCTCCTGCAAATGGCAATGAAACATTTTTTCTGCTGTAACAGACATCAGCAGCCCTCAAAGATGATTAGCCAGCCCTAGCAAACCTAAATTCTTACACATTAAATGTTTTATATTATACATTCTGCATATAAAAATCTGTATATGAACATGGAGAGTATCACGTTTCTTCTGAACCATTTCAGCTCTCCCTTCCTTAGTCATCTGCTGCTATTGTTTGAAATATTTATGCTTGGAGAATACATTTTCTAATCCAGATTATTTCCTTCTCAGTTCAGTCTGCTCCTTCTGCCTGCTGCAGCTTGACTCTACTATGGAAAGTAGCAAGCAGTTCCCACAGCAGGTAAAAGGGAGATATTTGGATGGATAAGGCAGGCACAACTGCTACTTAATCATACCTTTTCCAGACAAGAACAGTGTCCAGTGCATAGTGTCTAGTGCATACACAACCTGAGATCAGGTGATGCCAAAATCCCTCAAGTCACTCAAGAGCAATGTAAATGGGTAAAACAGAAAACAGATCCCTCAAGATCTGCAAATCTCTGCACATAACCAACTATACCAGATCCCATTGCAGCAACAAAGTTGTACAGACCGCTGGAAGGGCTCAACGTCTCATTTTCATACTATGTTATGTTTGCTCTTTACCATATTCACAAACTAGGGCGAAAAAAAAAAACAGTTAGAAATACACTGCAAACCATGCGTAATGCTTGACTTATACAATTACATCCTTCATGGGCTCTTCAGGCCTACATGCTTCTAGTGTAGCTCTGTTAGACTTATATAAATATATCCCTCCTGTCCTTTGGAAACCCAATCCATTTCAGTCTGTAATGTAAATAGTTTCTTTTTAACATGCAGTGTGTGCTGATTTCACCTTAATTATATATTTCCCATTGCGAGAACTCAAACTGTGGGATACTGGGAAAGAATTTAACCAGCAGCCTATAAAGAATAGGGGCTGAAGCTTGGCTTCCATTAACACCTCATTAGGCAGAGCCTGTACTGTACATAAAATGAGCTAATGAATTTTAAATGTAGTTGTCAACCTATAACTTAATAATGTAGAAACTTCATTTTTCTGTAATACTGAGTGAGCAATAATACATTTTTATCTCTACAAATCAACGTGAAGCTATTGGAGTACATTATTACCCCAAGCAAGATCTTCATTGGTCGTCGTCACACACTGACCTTTAGCGCAACCATGCCACTAATACCACAAGTGGCACTAATTGCAGTGTAAATTTTCTGATAGACACAAGCTGACGGTTTGAGGAAAACACCTTCAAGTCCTGGATATAAATATAGTTCAGCTTACTAAAAATGAAGTTAGAACCATAAAATGACTGTTAGGTGGTTATACGATTAATTCTAATCCCATATAAAGGAATGGCAAAATTCTCATGTTTGAGTTTACTGTGTATGAAGACCATCCTCTACCTTACCAAAAATCACCATTACAGTTTGCATTAACTTGATAGGTTTAATGGTGGTTCAAGAATGCAGGACTTTCATTAACTTCCACTGAAGCTGAGCAAATGGCCATAGAGTCTAACAGGGGTTGCACAGTATAACTCTTAATTGGCAAGGGGATTGTGGTATTCCTATCCATCAGGTGACCTCTCTGCGCAAGGGTTAGGACCTGATCTTGTTGCAGGGGGTTTGGAGGCATGTGTGTGCTGCAGGTGAAGCCTGGTTTGCTGTGAGAACAAAAAGTTCTCATTCACTGTCAGTTCACTACACTTTCACTGAGCATCACTTTTAAAGAAAAAAAAAAAAGAATTTGTGAGTTTATAAAAATCAGAGAGTCTCTGTTTCTAATTTGTAGAAGCCTTCTCTTGGCTCTTTAAAGTAACAAGATCTTAAAACAGACTAGTTTTAAATACTTCTTCCATAATAAAAGTATCTTATGTCCATAAACCTCATCATACTCATCGTAGAAGCTTTTAGCTTACCAGTCAGCACTAGCCTATCTTCAACAGCCTGAATTCCAATTAACCACCAGCATCCGCAGTTACAAAGGTAGGCACTAGGCAGGCATGCTTACTTTCATGTTTCAGGGTCTTTGCAGTGAAATTTTTAACTGAATTTATAACTAATCCTTACTGAAAATTTACACACGTGGGCTTCATTGTCTGTACCACACGGCAACGCACAGGACAGGCTGGAGCAGCTTTGCAAAGAGGGTGCACGACTGCCTTTTCGTAACTACCCCATGCCTAGGCTGGCACCCGCAACAGCCTCTCTCTGGACTAAACACAATTAAGATGAGGGACCCTCCTGCTGTTCCTGTTTGATTAGTGAATACAGCAACGACATTTACTCATTGTCTTCATGCTCGGTCGCTACATTCTTTTGGCTGGGAGGATTGCAATAGCTGTTCCCAGGGTGCAGGCAGGTATGCCATTTCTAACCTTTGACTTGGGATATGTGGTCAGGCTGACCACAACACATCTTGTAAAATCAGTCACATTTCATAAGCGTGAACAATATGACAGGGTATTGTACAAGGTGAAATATAAGATGGTGATGTGTGTGTTCATGGTAGAGAATTTACTTGGGACAGATCTTTCTGTGTCATTGGATCTGAGCGAACTGACATCAGGCAGGGGAGTTTTGACCCTGTGTGAGAAATGGATGTTTTAAAATCTCCTTGAAAATATCAGAGTTATGATGTGTTATGGCCAAATTACTGGCTCCCTGCTGAAAATGGAAGTAATATGCAGTGAAATGTACACTGATTCCAACCAGCGGAAAAACAATTACTTCTACAAGTGAGCACAGAAGCAGTTAATAGTCGCAGCACCATAGCGGGGAGCTTGCCAAAACTGGCAGCTAAGCCAGAGTCCTGAACTAACATAACAGTAGGTCTATTTGTCTCATTTACTGTGCTTTTCTCATCTCCCTTACCCCATCACAGGCAAACAAATATCAGTAATAATGATAGCCTTAGTAATTACACCTAGAAATAAATCAATGTTTAAATGTACATTTTCAACAATAAGAGATGTGAAAGGATTATATAATCAGCATTTGTCACTCATTCCTACTGTACTCTGAAACCATAGGCTAAAAAAGAAGTGGTTTATATATCAAAAAGGGATCATATAATTTATTTTGTAGAGAGCAATTAATTGTTTACTTATAAGACAGCTTTCCATGACAAATCTTTCTTTCTTTAAAACGTGTTTCACTGCCCTATAAAAGCAAACCCCATTCCTTATAGCTTCCTAGCAAGCCATTCAGGCCAATTATCCTATTCAGCTTCTCCTTTCTTTATAATTGGTAATTTAGCTTGCTATATAAAACACAATTCAACCTTGTTTAGACTAAAGCTGTCTACACGTGGAGCTGTAGCTAATGCTAATTCTTAAATCTTAGCCATACTTAAAATAGGCATTCTAATGTACTTGAAACTGATGCAGCTTAGTTATCGCTTTCATAACCACATAAATGTTCTTGAGTAAATTAGCATTTGCTCATTCCCAACTATGTCAGCAAAAAGGCATTTTCTTTTCATCTTTGCATAAAAGGTAATATCAAAACATTACTGATTGGCCAATCATCAATTTATCTTGCACACATATTTTTTCACTCCTACTGCAATAACTGCCTGTCATATTTCTAAGTACATAATCTATAAATGTATTACTGGTGCAGAGAACTGAAATGTCATGGTTGTGCACAGGTATTTTTATATATAGACAGGATTAAAACCAAATCATAGGGAAGAGTTTAAATCACGTGGAATCCAGAACCAAACAAGGAGATACTCTGAAAGAGCTAAGGAGGAATGGTTCAGGCTTCAGGTAAACTGAAACTTAATTTAAAAAAAAAAAAGGAGTATAAGTACTTTTTTTTCTTTGGGTAACTCAGTTAAACTGCAAGCAGACTTACATTGGCAGTTAGTCATTTTAATTATAGTGTGATGACACTTGCTAGTTTAGAGAATGAATCATATGGTTGCACAGGAATTCAGTCTTTTTGCGTTAGCTATATTTGTAGATAGATAGAATTCTAAAAGTGAAACAGACATTTAATTGTTTAAGGGTTACTTAATGTATAAAAGTATATTTATTCAGCAATAATTTCAGGTTATCTTCTCCATTTCTCTTATTAGAGACCAGACATCCTTCTTACAGCATGGAGGCTAAGACAGAATGACAAGCAAATCTAACAGACTTTCAGATAGAAAAATATTTCAGTAGCCTAAAATAATCACTTTAAGTGCCTTAAATCTTCCTGAATTCAGTAAACTTAATTATGGGTGCAGTTTAGTACAAGGAAACAATTCACAAGATTTCTGAACAGGAATATTTTACTCTGTCAAAGGACCATAATTTAACCCCGATGCAATACTTTCAGTTCAGTCAATGAACTTGCATTAGCATAAAGTCTTTAAAAACCTGACACACTGACCTACCTTTATGTGACAGACGTAACCTTGGCTGCCTCGTATCTGTTGCATGACATCCAGCCGGTAACTCTAGTAACAAGCCATATAGTGCCAGGATTAAAAGGTCCTGGGCAGATGCCATCCTGCCCAAGATCAAATTCTTGCGCTCTTCACTTAACTGCTGCTGTTTGTTTGTTGTTTTGGTGGTGTTTTTTTTTAAGGCTCCAAGTTCCACTTCTACTTTCCCAGTGCAGTTAGATCTCTCTCTTTGGTCAGTTTGTGGAATATCTCTATGGGAAATTCAACGTTCATCAGAGAAGCACACAGCCTCAGCTAGCCATTTGTCAAGCTGTGCAAATGTCATGTAAAAATATTCCCTCCCTAGGACAATTGTTTATAAAGTGCGAGGACATTCCAAGGCGTTACTCTGCAGTGTTGTGTCTTGAGCTCTCTTTAGTAACTCTGCCAGTGGATTCAGGAAGAAGCTGTATTTTCAGTCCCTCCTGCAAGGCAATTCATTCAGAGAAGGAGGGAGGAAAAAAAAAAAAAAAAAAAGCACCCTCCTCCTTGGTGCTCTTCAGAACTCAGCCCCTTGCTCTGACTTGCCAAACAGCTAGTTTTAATTCACCTTTCACCTTTGCTAATTAAAAACAAGAAGTGCCATTCCCTCCTGGAGTTGCAGGATCCACCCAGCGGGGAAGCCGGGCTGTCAGGCTGCTGTATTTACTGAGAAAGTTCAGGGAGGGTTGAGGCAATGTACAGTACTAGCTGCTTCTAGGAAGCATTTTAATCCACGTGCCGTGCACTGATTCCTCAATTGCTTCGCGGTTCCATGTCGTAAAGTATCGGGAGAAGGGTCAGAATTCCTCCTATCCCTCCCTTTCGAAAAGTCATTTCAGCTTTTGTTCCCAGCTCAGTTTTAGAGGAGGATTAACCCTTGAATTAACTATTTAAGTGCATTATCACTTAGAGTCATTAAACAGCGTGCTACTAAGTGGATCAGAATAAAAAGATTCCAGTTGTATATCCTTTCTTACTTTAAAGGAAAAGGTTTAATTTTCATGATTATTTTCTTTTTTCTAATGTGGCTTCTCCCCATTATATTTTAAATGTCTGTAAGTCTGCAATCTTAGGTCAGTAAAATTACTTATCTGACTAAATGTTTATAGGATTGGGCAGTATTTAAAAAAAAGAAAGCCTGAGCAGAGAGCTGGGATATTATGATAAACAGCATCAGATTTACAAGTGTCAAGCAGCTACTTCTTATATTGCAATGAACAAATACCAGAAAACTTCATCTCTTTTTCACGTCATTTGTAGCTTAAAAATATACCTGTGGCAAGAACTAAATTTTTATAAATCAAGACTATAGACCTATGTCTGGAATACATTAATTAAGGAATCTGTAATTAAGATATCTCACACAGAATCATTTAGAATTTTGTGAGGTGCATTTTAGTCATTAACAATTGCACTTTTTTTAATGGGATGGAGCATTAAAGTCATGTTAAGCCTTTATACTTATTGTTTTATACAGAAAAAGAATAATAAAGAGAGGAAAATGAAAACTAATATATGCATTTGACAATAATGCACTCACACAAATTTGGTAGCCAACAAAAGATAATGATATCTGGAGAGAAAGATTTAATAAGAAATTTCTGTCTGCCAGCAAATTGAAAAGAACCTAGTACAATAATATAGTGAAACGCTAATCATTGTAATAGCAGGATACATGGATGGGAGAAGACAGATCTGTTCAAGAAGAATAAAAAATATGAACTACTAGGACAGAAAAAAAAATGCAACTTTGGTGAAAAGACAGAAGTAAATCATGAGAGTGCCCAAGGACTCCTGAAGGCTGTATAATCAGGAGCGGGGAGGAGGTCATGTCTACCTGTTAGTTCTCCAACAGCAGGTCACATACACATACCTGGGCTTGCTTTAAATCAGCTGGAAACTGTGCCAACAGCAGTTAAACCACAGGAGCAAGAGCTAAATCACACAGCTATTTGCTCCATTTCTTGCACACAACTGCAGGTTGCACTGAATTTTATGCTGATGTACCAGCTGTCTGCCAGTAGCTCAGCATGTGTACTTGAGACATTGTCAGTGGAGAAGGCAATGTAGGCTCTGCCTCCAAGCACTGACCTCAGCATGGATGAGTTTATCATCCACCCGATGGGATTATTATTATTGGCACCTTTCTGTAGTACTGAGGCACACAAATGTTCTGCGTTTCACCATTAAAATCTGCTGTAAATGAGCATAATCTGGTGCCTGTTGAGGTTAGTAAAGGCTCTCTGAAAATTTTCATTTGTCTTTGGATGTGATTCTGTGAGCTCTTATTGAAATACTTGTATTTTTCCTCAAAAACAAAAAAGATTCAATTAATAGAATTCTCAAAGACTCATTCTTTCTTAACATAAGTCTGCAAAATTTAAACATTTCCGATTCTGAGATAGTCCAGATGGAATTTTTTCTTTGAAGGATCCTGATATGGAAA
>NW_008825150.1:6179659-6241434 GCF_000699105.1 Pygoscelis adeliae
AAAAATCCGAATGTGAGCTCACAGTATGAAAACTAAAACCCTATTCAGTGAATAAAGCAAACATTAGTGCAAACCCCCAAATCTTGCCTCTCTCTAGAACTCCTCTCCAAGCTGTGGTAGGGTGTTATTTATTAATTTTTCCAGGCTGCAGCTAAGATTGTAGATGCTCAACAGACTGAATAGTTAGACTTCAGGTATCCTGGGGTGGTACTAAGAAGTTAGTGAGACAAGTCCAAAACAATTTCCCCAACCTTAAAGTTCTGGTTTCATTTTCCTGTTGGGGAAAGGGAACTAGGGGGTGGAAGGGACAAGGGAGCTGCTGGAAACTATGGGCCTAATTATGTATTTAGGTACGACGTAGGGTGCAGCAGGTCTATTCAAACAAGACATACATACAAATAAAGGCAATTCCCTGCCAACTTGAGCTTACATGCACTCACATGCATTTCTAACCCCACACATCCCCAGCCATTACACAGCTCCTTGGCTCCCTACAAACACAACGTGACCCAGGGCTGGAGCTCCAGTAGAGTCAGAAATACCCGAACAAGCTGATTTTCATATTTGTGCCCAAGGACAAAGCTTTTTTGTCTGAAATCTGATTCTCGAGCAGGGTGGGCCGTGCAGGTGCCTCAGGCTCCTTCCCCTGCTTGCCGAAGGAAGGGCCGTGGAGCAAAGGCACAGAAGCAGGAGCAGGAGCTGCCGCTCGACATTAAGGCTTTGGCTGTCAGCAAGAGGTGCCGCATGGGAAAGCTGGGAACGGCTGCTGAGCACGGGAGAGATGCCTGCACTGGAAAGAGACCTAACAGAATAGAAGAGAAAGGGAAAATTCATGTATCTGTATATGCAGGAGACTGATTTTTTTTCCTAAGAAAAGTTAATGTTCTCACAGGGTTAATCCTCACTTCATTTTTCTCTAATTGCTGTATAAGGATCATAAGCCTTACACCCTTACACAAGTTCTGATGCAAAGCAAGTAATGGAAAGGTACACACAATTTCAAGTCAAGAGGAACATGTGGCCTCAGGCAAGGCAGTCAAGCTCTTCACCTCAGCACCTTTTCAATTAAATAGGCATACGGTCTTGCCTCAAGGGGTGTTTTCAGAGACTTCTTCCTAAAGGATTTTAAACAGTAGGTGGAAGGATGGCAACAAAGATGTTCAAATATTAGGATTCAGTCTTAGATGAGTACAAACACAGATGCCCCAGGGCTGTGGAGCCCACATGTAGTACAGTGCTGGGTCTCTGAAGAGTAAACAAGGTAGGTTTACTGCTTATTTTCTGTTAATAAGGCAAATACAACAGATCTCTGTCAAACCTGAGTTTGTTTCAGGAGTAAAATTTCCAATTAAGTAAATGCTGACAGATAAGTAAAAATTCATGCCTGGAAACCTGTAAGTAAAGAGTATTTGAAGATTCAAATGCAAACCCTGTATTTGATTGCTGGGGTAGAATCCCTATAATTACACTGTCCTAAAGAGGAAGACGACAGGTTTTCTTAATAGAAAAGGAAAATATAAGGTTGTTGTGTACATTTGCAGTCTTTATGTACAGTAAAGAATCCCATTAAAAGAACTACAAATTAATTGTGAACTGCTATGTAAAGTCTGTGAACCATAGTTTGATTTGCTACAGCCACTGCAGATCCAGAGCAATTCTAATGAAGTCATCGAGCCTGTAAATCTGAACACTCTAACACAAAATACTTCTGACATACTGTGTGAACTGGTGTAAGTTTAACTGATAGAGTGAAATGTAAACGCAGGAGCATGATATAAATAAGTAGATCTGCAGCTACTAGCACCAGTAACAAATTCTAAACATTATAACTATAAAGCAAAATGAAGTGTTTAGAAAATTTAAAGCTGGGGTGGTCCAAGAATTGCCATAACCATAACTTAGAACCAGGTTTAAAAGTTACAAAACTGTCTCCTTCTTCTGATGACGATACACTGAGCCACGGCAGGAATTCTCTTTCTTTATTGGGCTATGCTTGCAGACCAAAAGAAGGTGTGCAACCCTGAGAGGAGCTGTGTGGCCTTCACTGAAGTTAATGATGCCTGTATCTGCATTAGTACTGCAACCTGTGGTAGCTGTATTGCCCAGGTAATCATATCTTCATTTATTTAATAGACAAAACTTTAAAAGACACTTAAAGAACTTCTCTTACAGTATTTCATCTGTAAAACTTTTTTATGTCACTACTTATCCACTGGGCATTGCAGTTCTTATTGACATGTCAGCTTTCAAATTCTATCATACAGAAACCCTTACAACAGATGAAGGAAAAGATCTATATATCATGTAGTTGTTATCTCTGTCTTATCTCTGCCTTTGAGGTGGAAATTCATGTCTGCTCCAGTCTCCATTACAAACTGGTAACTGACTCTCTTGCAACAGCAGTACTGCAAGAAACCATAACACAAAACTGCTTGTCATCGGTGCAGTGCCGGTACTGCAGCCTCATTAACTCCCAATCAACCCATAAAAAATTCTGTGGACACATTAAGTAAGAGCGCTGACAAGACACAACAAGAACGCGAAAAAGCTGATCCAACAGGTGAGTAATCACTCAATAATATCTTCTGGCATCTCCTCAATGAAAGGAGCAGAACCACTGCGTGGATGACCCCACTGACCCTCAGGAAGATATGCTAACTGATAGCAGAAGAATGTTGCCAGATCCTGTTTGATACAAGGAAATAACAGGAAATAATAATAAAACTTGGTCCTCATATAATATTTTCAGATTAGAAATGTTTTAGGTCTTTGCTTTTGTCTTCAAGAGTTGGATCTTAACCCTGCATGCAAGTAATGTGTTTATATGTAATGTCTCCAGGATGGAGGAGTGTTATTTCTCTTGTTTTATACACAATGCATTCTCTCTTTGATCCAAGATCAAATTTAGACAATATTCATTAAGCAAGAGAGTTTGACTGAACAGGAACCTGTATTTCAAACTAGCCACAAAATTGCATGCTAAATTAATGTTCTAGAGGAAGAAAAAGAATTCTCAATTAAATTACATTCCTCTCAATTCCAGAAAGACTGGGTTTTGACAGGTAAATATTGAAACATACTGTCCTTGGAACATTGTTGTTTGCAGTAACGTCATTTCTATGACTAATTACAGGTGAATGTCAATACTACTTGGGACATAGATCGCATACTTTGGTTAACCTATAAAAACCAGGTGGAATAAATGTTTCTTTCTTCAAATGCAGACCTCTTAAGGGATTTCTTTATAGGTTGCACTAAAAAATTGTCATATCAGCATATCTCATTCCTGAAATCAACTCCATGTGCCTGACTCATGATTAGTACATGGGTCACAGCAATCTGTACGGTTAGTTATGGATGAAAATCAAATTACTGATTTCTCTAGGGGAATGTATTTTTGCTGATATTTTTGCTACTAAATAATTACTGAAGTCTCTCAAAAGAAAAAAAAAAAAATGAAACCGTTAGTTGTTTGTTGAAGATCAAGATGAAATATGGCGTGTCATATATTCCACTGATCACTGAGCAGGAAATAAAAATGTAATGGTCAAAAGTCTAATATTAAGTAATTATGGCTATCAGATATTTCCTAGTAACTCAGAATGAAGACTATATTTTATTAAAAGTTAATGATGCTCTTTTTTATCCCAAATGAACAATGTAAATACTGTGTAGTTCTCCCTTAAATGATTTTGCTTCCAATTGGTTGCTTCTTGATTCTTCATTATTTATAAAAGAAACAAAACAACAAACAAAACACTAGTTATAGATGAATGATATTTTATGCCTTAAAGGTGCCATTTAGTTGCTTCAGTTCTTAGCTATTAATTTTTCTATGCAAGAATGAAGTGGTTTGGCCATCATGAGAGACAGCTGTAAACAAAAGTTTACTTTCCTTGATCAGACACACGAAGATATAACCTACAAATTTTCCTTCTGAAGCCTATGGCCATCTTTTAATGTAATTATTGTCTTAAAGGTGAAATGGAAAGCATTTGTAAAAAATAAACCATTTTGACCACAAATCAGTTGCAGGTTTTAAAGTTGCAAATGCATTTTGATGCAAAATATTTGAAAATCTATTCCAGTTTTATTGCTTCCTAATGGATTCCACATTCCTACTTGAGCAAGGTGATGACATCATCAGTCTGGACGCAAGTCCTGGGCTACACTTGGTTTGTATTTTTACTTACACCTATTAGTGGAAGACAAACACCTTGACAGATCCCAAAAACAGAGAGCAAGAACTGGTATATGCTGTGATTTGCATCAGTGGGACATAATCTGCTTTCAGGTATGAATTAGATTTCTTGTGACAGCAACGTGGGTCTAAAAACTGAAGGAAAGGTGAAGGAATTCTAAAGACACACTTTTGGGCATTTAATATGGAGCATGCTTGGAAGTGAGTTGTCTGTATTCAACTGCAATACAGAACGAAGCTTAGCTGATATGCTTCTGTGTCACAGTGGTTAAAGCATTAATTCTCTCCTTGGTTTAAAGATGTTCATAGGTATATATCCTGCTTTGCATCCCTTTACAGTTGTCAGGCAGCTAACATTTGGGTACTGTGACTCTGAGTACTGAAGCAATTGTAAAGTATTTTGCAGCAATTCCTGGTGAGCAGTGGCTGATCTCACTGTAGCCATAGACAGCTTTGGGAAGCACAGGAGATCTTGAGCCTTTCAATTCTGTACAAAACCTCTCAAAGGAGTGAGGCGCCCAATGTGGTGGGAACTGAACAATCTATTTCCCCTGAGGTCCCTCGAAATCCCAGCATTAACCAGACCATCACTTTCAAAGGAGAAAACCAACAAAATCCATTGCTACGTTCCTAGCTGCTTTACTGCGTGGACACACACACACACGCACACGCACCCATGCTGCCTCATAGCCAATAATCTCTCTATGTAAGAGAACTTGCCTGATTGACTTACTGTCCTTTGCTGTGAGGCACTTGAAACAAAAAAGATCTGGCTTTGCATTCAGAACTTGGGTGTTCCTTACACCATAAACTTTTTTTTTTTTTGTCATCTGCTTTATTATTATCATGAAGAAAGTCATTATCATTGGATTTCACTTTTGACATCTGTCTAGACAGATATTTATTTGAACCACCAACACATTCACTTAAAAAAAAAAAAAAAAGAAAGAAAAAACCCCCCAAAAAACAAACCAGAGGCTTTAATACATTTTCTTTATTGAAGAGCCAAAAACTTCAGCTTTCAAGAAGTCTCTGGACAGGGTATCAAACAGCATTAAGTTAATCCTTTAAATTACAACCTTGAGGAAATGAGAGAGGAGTGTCAGTCTATTTTACAACTAGATAAATGAATACTTTATCTCAGGGAAATCTGTTTGCCTGTTAAGATCATTTATATCACTATTAAGGATGGGCAAGTATTACCCTCATCTGCTAAGACACTGCCATCTTCATAGTCATTTGACATTGTTCCAGTAACAAAATCAATGGTCACAGTCATTAGAATAACTACTCAGAAATCCAGTTTTACAGCTGTGTAGCAAAAATGCAGTAGTATTGTCAGATGTGAGAAAAACATCAAAAATTGAACCCTAAGTCTGTGTTGGCTGATACAGAAATTTCATATACGCAGATTTCTCCAATTCAAATGAACAGCAACAAGATAGAAGCATAAAGAGGAGGCGAGCAATTGTCTGTATGAATGTGGAAAGCTGTCCTCAGGCAAGGGAGGTTCACTCCCTCACCATGGCTGAGCTCAATTCAAAGTGAGAGGCTGGAGCTATGAAACAGAGTATCAAGAAAAATAAGGAAAGCATCGTGGCAGCAGGATGAATTAGACAGCGGACTGGCTGGCTCGGGATGTGGTCAAAGCCATGTTATTTGGGGCATTTTTAACTAGGTTACCCTGCCCTGCTGGGGAGGTGTACCGGATGATGTATCAGTTGTTTTCCATCCCTAGATGCTATGATATTGTAAATGTTGTGGCTCAGAACCATGTCTATTTTGAATTAACAAAACCACTTTGTATGTAATGGGCAAGGCAAGGATTAGAGAGCTGATTAATTAGACCAGTACAGGACTATTTATATAGGGACTTGTATACTTGGTGAGGACACAGTGAAAACCACACTTCTCTGGTTAATCTCTCTGTAGGGATTCTCTGAATCATAATTTGTTTTTATATAAATGACCATCTTCCTCCAACACCAAAGGAGGGCATGACCTAAAAGGCAAAGTCACCATAGACTGTAGTTTAGTCTGCTGTGACTTCCCTGCTCTAACACAAAGCACATGTGTGTTCCCTAAAATAGAAAAGTTAAAGTAGGCAAAACCAGAAGGACGTACAAATTATGGCTGCCTGGGGGAAGCCCTGATTTACAATACAGCAAGTTATACAGTCTGGTGTTGCTGTGCTAGTTGATGGTCAGCATAATTACCATAGCAGTTACTATGATAAAGTTTTAAAAATAACAATAATTAAAATATTAGGTAGCTGTTAAATAATCTGAAATACAAAAGTGGTCTATAAAATGCAGATCCCTCTCATTCTGGTTCCTGTGTATCACTTCTGCAGTCTGTGTAGCTCTTATTCCTTCAGTTATATTTTCCTAAGGTTTCAGAGCCAAATTAGTGCATCACAGAAAAGGTCAGAAACAGGATGGCCTCATTTTCTGGTTGCATAAAATGACTTGATTCAATTTCTATTAATAGGGACAGCTAGGAACACCAAATATCCTGAAATTATAATTCTATTGGTGAGAAATGTGAATATGCTAAAAACATTCATTCAAAAAAACCCTTTTATGCGCTACACTCCTGAAACTGAATTTTTGGGATTACATCACGTTAGTTGCAGCACTATTTGTGAGAACTGAAAACTCAGTAAGTAAAATACACTTCTTCTATTCCAGTAATCCAAGGCAATACTTCAGACTTATCTTTCAGACTACAAACAGTCCCACTGATTTCAACAATGGCTTTCATGTGCTTTAAGTTAAGAACGCGGTTAAGTGATCTGCTGGGTTGGGGTTCAAAATCCTGAATTTTTTAGTAATAGAAAAATAGGAAATTAAAAAAAAAAAAAAATTGTTCCCAGTAACAGTGTTAGAAAAGAACAAACTATTCCTTAGTTTTAGACTTGTTTTTCCCATTTCAGGAATTCCCCCAAAACAGACGATAATTTCTGTGAAACTGATTCCAGATAGAGATCACATTTTTCTCATCTGTACAGTAAAATATCAGTTCTGAGGTGGTAGAAGACTGAGGTTTTATTGGGTAAGTTGGGCAGAGCTGGTTCCAGAGAAGTGAGGGCAGGCAAAGGGGGCCAGGGGTGGAAGTGGGATTGGAAGGTACCTCTCCAATGCTAAGAGGGTTGGGGCAAGCTTTGTGGCTACAAGAGCGAGCGGCACAAACTCACCTGTGTCCCTACTGCTTAGGGTTAATGTACTGTAGTGCAGATTGGCCACATCCACTTACATAAAGTGTGGACCAAAGGTCTCCCTGTGATCCTGAGTTCCTGAGGTGTGATTATCACCCTGTGTGTTTTATTAGTTTCAAACTGTCTAACAATACCTTGGGGGTTGTGTTGCAGTTCACTGGTTTGGCATTTTTATGAAACAAAATTAAGGTTTTGTGATTGCATGGCATCAGGTGAGTTATGAAGGCTTGTGAGTTTTTCTGAGGATGCAAAGCCTACAGAGATAGTGTTGAAGGACTGTGTAGGACAAAGACTGGTGCAGCCTTTTTGTGCCACCTGCCAAGAGGCGTCCCTGGAGTGAATTGTCTCCTGGACTGGAGAGAGCTTGTTGGAACAGTCCAAAAAAGAGTGAGGGAGCAAATGAAATATTAATTAGTCCTGAGTTGGCTCAATGAAAAGAGACTGAGATGGACTCCAAGAGATTTTAGAGGGACAGGAGTGAGGGCAGGGACCTTTCTCTTTGTTCTCCCTTTTCATCTGTTGCACAGGAGCCATTCCCTCCTCGCCATACATGCAGACCCCTCTGCCTTCCCCATTGCAGCAGCCTTTGGCTGCACTCAGTGCTCCCACTGCAGAGTAAGCACTCTCCCTTTTCCCTTGCCACTGACACCTCTCCTATACATCTTTCCTGGTATCTTAGGCTGACATGAAGGCTGAGCTGCTTCTACATGGAATGAGGGTGGATCGTCTTCCTCCTCTTCATAAGGTCAGGGACAGTAAGGGATCCAGAAACTTATGCTGCAGAAAAAGTGTTCCTGCCTCCCCCGGCCTGAATAGATAGATATGAAACATTCACGCTCAAAGACTCCTTCCCATCCCAGCTGCAGGTGAAGGGGATTGTCTATTGCCTCTTGCAGGACACACTTGTAGGCAATTGCCTATCTCTGCTTATGCTGTGCAAGCTTTTAACAGTCAGATACTTTATTTTGTGAGAACAAATTTTAATCAGAGCCTATCAGTTATTTCACTTTGCTAGAAATAAATATTTAAGAGGCTAGGTTAGTCACTTCTGTCATCGCACAGCTCTAGCTATTCTTTAGTTTCTGACCAAATCTTTGTAATCTGTACAGTTTCTCTGTACCACTTACGAAGTTTCTTGAGTATGCCCTATTCAAGGGACTTTTCTGTCCTTTTTCTAACCGTGTCAATGGAAGCAAACCGATCTATTTCTAACTGAAATTACTGCTTTCCTCTTTGCAATGTTTGGGACTTCATTTGGCCCCCTTCTTATTTCATACTTAGTACTATAATCAACAGTCACCACAGGTCATTTCTGGTCTCAAAGTCAAAGGATGCTTGAGTTTGAGAAGATTCACCTGAAGCCTACATTAAAGTGATTGTTATGAATCCGAAGAAAAATGTCATGAATTATTTGTTATAGAAGAAAAGGAAGTAAACAGTATAACCTGCAGAACTTATACCCTGTTTTGACTGCACTTACACTTTGCCTGAGGAGAAACAGGATAGTAAATTAAGGGTGCATCTGTCTATATGAACAATTTTGTTCTGATTGGGACTGTGACTTTGGACTGAATTTTCTGATTCACATACCACGCCTCGGTTAGCATTGCAGAGCAGTGGAAGAAGATGCAAACTGGATTCCTTTCCGATGAAACTAAACTGGAAGATACATTCCAGGATTGCACCCAACATGCTCCTACTGTTACTGGGCACCAGTCCAGGGAATCAGACTAGAACTAATCCAAAATTAAACTCCTGGAACTTGTATAACATAGATGTCAGGTCTTGTTAATGGTATATGAACTGATCAAAATGACTGTTGCCTCCTGGCTGCTGAAAAATTCACATTGAATTGATTGAATTATTTCAGATACAACTACTTTTCATGGAAATAGCAAGGAAGTGATTAGGCTCATAAAACTGTTAAAGCAAAAGTGTGCATCTTAGCTATGTTGATCCAACAGACTAGTGATTAGATGTCCAGATGTGAAAGATCCAATGTTAAGCTATGCCACAATTTAATTTAAACCCATGAATCTAAAGTCCTTTTTTTTTTTTTTTTAATGAGACAGTGCATAAAGTTGACCCGTGGTCCAGTATTTTTATATGCCCACCTCAAACAAGAAGATTACCTGACATAGATCTACTTGGACCTTTCCTCTGAGGTTCATTATAAAGGTAATCTTTATTCAGCAAAAACACTTTTTTTTTTTTTTGAGAAAGAGAAAAAGAATTTCACATTCTATTCAACTTGAAACTTCGTTTTCACTTTTAAAGTACTGAAATACAATTATTCACATAACACTATTCACAGGACCTCAGCAGATCTGGCACTCAGTTCCCATGTTCAGATCATCAGATTAAAACACTCAGCAGAATGGAAGCCTGTCTGAGAAAGATTACTATTACTTGTCACTTTTATGGAAATGTGCCATTTTCTTCTAAAAAAGGGGTGTGTTTGATCAGGAAAGCCTGCCAACTAAAAGTATATATTTATAAATACATAAATCTTGATCAGCCATAGCTGGGAGCGTATTTCTCTGTGGGCTGAACACCCAACAAATGACCAATTGACTTCACTGTTTGAATAGCTGTGAGATGGGAGGAATTATTTTGTACTGAGGGTCATATTTTATTTATTTCAGTTCAAGGGCCAGTAATTTTCCACAGCTAATATCCTGTTTTTAAAATATCTTTAAATTATCTCTCTAAAAATAAAATCGTATACTCACACATGTCTTTCACTGGCACTTAACTTTCAGAAAAGCTTAATTCTAAGTGTGTGTCATTGAACTAGTTCTTTCCACAGATATTCTCAGGAATTTGTCTTAAGATAAAGATTTCTTTGAATATTTCCCTCCAGATTTTAATGCTCTCAGGATCTTATGGTTATTCTCTTATAATTTCTATAGAAGACCCACAACCTTGACCCCCAAAACCCATGATCTGAGAAATATATTAACCAATTATGTTTTCTGCATGCAGTAATTTTAGACTTTCATTGGGCAATTATTCACCAGCATCACCTTTCTCAGTAATTTTTGTGGGAAAGTTATAGAGAGTGCTGTCCTGTTTGAAAGAAACAACAAATACAAACAGAATTCACCAGAAATGAATCTACATTCCTTTACACAAAAGAGGGAAAGAAAAAGCCTTGGTACCAAAAACTGTTTGCAAGGTATATGTCAAAGAGTAGCCAGTGCAAAGAGGTGAAGATAGATGCATAGTGAAATTGAGAAATATCATTTCAGGTAACTGTGTTTTTAGGATAGGATGTGAGAAAAACGAAGGCAAAACTACAAGAGGAGGTTTCAAAGGAGCTAGAAAGAACATAGAAACTGCCATAGTAGGAAGGTCCCAATGACTATGGCTATGGAA
Organism: Pygoscelis adeliae; assembly: GCF_000699105.1. Lineage (NCBI taxonomy): Eukaryota > Metazoa > Chordata > Aves > Sphenisciformes > Spheniscidae > Pygoscelis > Pygoscelis adeliae. Next base: position 6,190,456 of record NW_008825150.1, read on the forward strand.
AGGATGGTCACAGATGGTTCGTGTCTGCAGACCACTTCAACTTTGCCTCCACAACCACAGCAGTGGGAGAAGACGTCAGTTCAAAAAGGAGTTGCTTTGTCAGCTTTTGGGCCTAAGTATCTTCATTTAATTTTAGAAGCAACACAACACAGAGAGAGGCAGTGTACATTTTAGTGCTCAAGTGTACCTCAGTATTGATGAGGGAAAAAACACACCATCAATCTGTTTCATAAGAACCACATGATTTTATGCATGGTTAATCAAGATAGATTTGATTAATCTATCTTTGTCCTTTTTTGCCAAGGCCACCACAAGATGTCACATGTCATTTTAGGGTATTAAACCTACCTGAAAATGGGACTCACCCCAAGTATATCACACTGACCACTGGACAATAAAACTAGAAATTAGCGTGTTGTAGCTGCTAGTGTTCCAGACTGGATTTGGCCTGAAACAAATCCTTAAAATTCTTGGTACACTGCAAGTTGTGAATTTGAATCAGAAGTTTTATTCTGTAGACTGTATTAATTTTGGAACTGTATTCTTCATAAATTTGTAGTTTTACTCTGTGTTAGTTGGAACATAGAGAATACAAAACATTTAGAAAGAATAAAAAATAATAATCAACAACAGTTTTGAGAACTGGTTTCAATTTGGATCTTCTCCTTAATTCAGGCTGGCCTTCATCCCTGTGGGGTTTCTACAGCCATCTACATTTAATTGACCCCTTAGTAGCAAAAAGCTCATTTAAATTTCCTAGTCTTTAGTCTACTGTAAAGGCTCATAGCAGCATTTGTGATGCTGCATTGACCAAAATGCCCAAAAATGCTACTCTTTGTCAGGTTGAAATTCCTCATTTCTTTCCACCTTATAAATAACATATAACATTTGTGTCTGAGTTCCTTCTATTAAAGGTAATGTTTTTATTAACACCAGATAATGAAATGTCGTTCCAACCCTTACTGGATCTTTTGGATTAAATTCCCTCATAATAAAAACAAAATGTGAAGTGTTTGGACTAATTAATAATTATTTCCCTTTTATTGCAGTGTCCTGGTTTCAGCTGGGATAGAGTTAATTTTCTTCCTAGTAGCTGGTACAGTGCTGTGTTTTGGATTTAGGAGGAGAATAATGTGATAACATGCCGATGTTTTAGTTGTTGCTAAGCAGTGTTTATACTAAGTCAAGGACTTTTCAGCTTCTCATACTCTGCCAGCGACGAGGTGCACAAGAAGCTGGGAGGGGGCACAACCAGAGCAGCTGACCCAAACAGGCCAAAGGGACATTCCATACCATGTGACATCATGCTCAGTATATAAACTGGGGGGAGTTAGCCGGGGGGCAGCGATTGCTGCTTGGGGTCTGGCTGGGCATCAGTCCGAGGGCAGTGAGCGGTTGCATCACCTCTTGTTTGTTTGGTTTTTTTCCCCTCCCTTCCTGGGCTTTGTTCCTTTCTCTCTCTCTCGTCAGTTTTACCTTCCATTACAATTTATTGTTGTTGTTGTTATTCTCTTATTATTTCAAGTATTAAACTGTTCTTATCTCAACCCACAAGTTTTCTTACTTTTGCTCTTCCAATTTTCTCCCCCATCCCACCGGGGGGGAGTGGGGGGAGGGAGGGTGAGCGAGCGGCTGTGTGGTGTTTGGTTGCCAGCTGGGGTTAAACCACAACATGCAGATAACTTGCTTTTGGTCATTCATTTCAGTCTCCCTCAGACCTCACCCACCATTTTCTTCCCTTTCTATAAAGTTTCTTCATATGGATAATTTCTACAGTTAAATAATAATCAAATTTTAAAAAAATTGGAAAGGGATTTTGTTTGTAAACTTTGTTTCTGTTTTGGAGAATGGGCTTATGATTTTGAACCTTTGGTGTGAAGATCATGAGATATTGGTACAATATTTCCTTCTGCAAAATTTGACTGGCAGCAACAAGAGCTGGGTTTAAATTTTATAGGGGCTGCTACAAAAACACTGGTTCCATCTAGAAACCTGGGAAAATTATACAAACACTTCCGCTGCTCGATGAGCTAATTTTCTAACCCAAGAAAAAAAGTTTTAACAAACTTTGTTTAACAATCAAAATTTTCACCCAAGAAAGAAAAGAGCACACTTACACAGGTAGATAAACAGAGCAACAACAACATAATTCCTAGAGGATAAGTATAACTGCTGTCTTTTTCTCCTGGGCTGTAATTCTTTTTAAAATAAATACCTCTTAAATGTAACACATACAGAACCAGGTATGTCTTAGATCTCTCTGTCTGTCTCTCTTTTAATTTTTTATCTCTTTGCTTCACCCAGTGACAAGACATCTCTCTCTTGTGGCTTCCTCTCCCCTCTGGAGTTCTTGGGATGTAACCGATGTCTTGGTCATGAAGCTTAAATAGGCCTTGCATGAACATTAAGCACAGAGTTCTTTTCACCTTAATATTACCCAACTACTAGTGTTAAATCTCAGAAACCTATCTTGGGCTATATTACAGGTACATCTCTTTATTGACTGTAGAGGACATTTAGATATCTATGCTTTATATCGTAGTTTAGATGTCTATACATACTTAAGCAGCTAAATTTAGCTGAGCTAATATCTACCTGAATTGCTCAGTTTTATCAATAATGCAATCAGTCTCCCCAAAATGCTGACAATATACATTGCATTTTTCAACAGAAAATGTGATTCCTAATTACAAGCCCATTTCTTCCAATTGACAGCCATTACATAGCAACATGAATCATGCACATCTTTTTTCTTATTTCATCAGCTGGCTATAAAAGTTAGATTCAAGATCCAGAAAAATGGGATTTACTTGAATAACAACTAGCCACCTGCTTCTTTTCACAATTACTGAAATGAATATGCAGCTTTTTGCTGCTTTCTAAACCACATGACTGTTTTGTTGGGAGCCAAAAGAACAACTGCAGGAATGTCAAATGAAAGATGCTGAACAGCAACACATCATTTCTTTCCTAAAGGGTTAATTCAGCAAATAAAACCACAAAATTAGCATTCAGGAGATCTAGATTCAACTCCTGGCTCTACTTTTGTGATATTTGTTCAGGTCACTTCATTTCTTCATGTCTGAGGTTCCCCATAGAAAAAACAGAGACATTACTTTTCATGTCAAAAGTATACAGCAAAGATATTTTTTTGAATATTTATGGAGTCTAAAGACAAAAAGTCTGGAATACAAACACCTTTTGGATAAACAATCATCTTATAGAAGTGTATACATTTTTAACTTCAAAATAGTTTACACATCACACTGTAAGTCTAATTCTTCTTATTCATATATTCCCTACTTAAGCAGCCACAACAGAAACAAGTTGAATTTTAAATAAACTGTGTTCTTCTAGATTCAAAAGCTAAAATAATCTGCTTTCCCAGAAGCTTGAAGCCCTTTAGAAAGTTGCACAAACCTAAACATTTTAAAACTTTTCCTAGAAGTCTCATGCAAAACTTGTGGAAATGAAACAACTTGGGTTTAAGAAATATCATTTGTCATGTAAGGGAGGCAGATGTTATTAATTATCAAAGTAGAGCTCATGCTCATACTGCACAAAAGCATAAAAAGTGTAGTAGCACTGTAAGTGAACCATAAAATTGCAATGTGTTATTTTTGCCAGAGGTGGTAAAACTAACATCATATTCAATAAGAAAGAATGTTGCTTTTCCTTTAACAGAAAACGTTACAGGAGAAATCTCTATATAACTACAACTATCAGTACTGTTCATTTGAAAGACTTTTTCTTTTGCATTGATTTCTGCTTTTATAATGGTACAAAACCGATGAAGTTTGCACTAGAATGGAGTGGCAAATCGTGGCACAGTCCAACAAGTCAATGTGATGTGGTTCTGCCTCACTGGCTTCCTCTGTGAATCTGAATGACCTGAAAAGGTCATTTTTTCCTCCTTCCTTCCTCTCTTTTTTTCATCTGTTTGACAGAACAATTTTTTGTGACACACCTGAGTGTGGACTAGTACTATAGGCCCCAACCTCAAATGCTGGCATATAAGTAGACAGAAGCTATTTTTTCTTACTTTCTTTTGCATTCAATTATCTCCAGAATGCCCAAGATATCAAATGTATTGAAATAAAATTGTGTTACTCCTTCTTCTCCCAGCATCTGTTATAAACCAAGGAAGATACATTTCTGAGACCAGCCTGTACTCCTTTACACTTGCAGTCCTTTACACTTCATGTGATAAATTTGACTTTGACACTTATTTTTGTATTAAATTTTTACCCTTAGTACAAGGATGCTACAAGGTTTAAAATCCTGTAGATATGCCAGAATAATAATTGTAATAATAATCCATTTAACATAGCACAGAACTTTTGTGGTTTTCTTTTATTAATTTCTATAGAAAACCAAAACATTTTCTGATAAATACAGAGAAAAGAAAACGAAAGCAGTTAAATACTAGAATCAAACTAATACAACTTTTTTACTGTTGACATTGCTTTTGATTTGTCACAGAATTCACTTTCCAAAATTGGAAACTCTCACTCTTTAGCTGAGAGTTACTCATATTTAGAATAAATTATATCACCATATGTTTTAATTTTTCTTAATGATTCCCTCATATTGCTATTTACTTTTTTTCTGCAAGACCATTTAGTTCAAAGCTGATCTTCATCATCTGACATTGAAGATTGAAATCTAAAATTATCACGTGAGAAACTATAAGCCAGATGAGTAGATTCATTAACTTCTTTAATATTGCACACATTTTTTAACATTGCTCACATGAATCTTTACTCATGTAATCACTTGTGTCTAGGCTTTACACAAGTCTTCTAGTTGCAAACTCCTTGGAATATTAATTCTGCTTGTCATTAGGTAGACAGGTAAGAAACTAATGATCAATATAAATTAATTATTTCATTCAAAAAAATCTGATTTTTTAAAATATCTGTTCAACTCAAGTTAGACATTGATAGTAATTGGAAAGCATTTAAACAGTGAGGAGACAGAATACAGACCCATTACCCAATAATCTCACCAAATTTTACAGACTTATTTTTTTTTTCATTTTGCACATGAAATTTCACAGGTTTCAAATGCCCTACTTGCAATTTTTAAAAAAATAAACAATTGTTTTCACAATCTATTTTTTCCTCTGCAGATGTGAAACCTGCTTTTTCCAGGTTACATAGATAGTGCTCTTTAATTCCATTTTAAAATAAGAAGAAAAATAAGAAACAAATAAAAAAATATGTATCTGAAGTAACATTATATTTACAATTTTCCTGACATATATCATACATTTTTTGTACAGGAAACTGCGACACGGGAAGGAGAAGATCTTTTATGTGAAGAGAGTAATCAAGCAGTTGGGGACTAATTTCTCCAGATTATCTTGTGCTGGGCTCTTTTCTAAGGACAGTCACCTGCCTGCCAGACCCAGTGGCTGACTCGGTAGGGCTTTTGAGAGCTCCTTTGCTGTGGAGATGATAGTGTGATATCACAGTGCTTTGTGGAGCTTCAGCTAGCAAGAGCTCCACTTGGCAAAGTTGCTGTCTCCTTTTCACACAATCTGTAGTGCGCAGCCGGATGTGTGGCAAACGTGGTTCAGTAATAATACATTTTCGTTTCTGTACATTTTCTTTTCTTATACCATGCCAAAGAAGATACCATTCTACCTTGGAATGAAACATGAAGGTAATGAGAAAAAAAGTCTGAAAAACAAACTATGAAACAAGTCCAAAAATAGATTTTTCTTGGTTATGGACCAGTGCTGCTTACGGTAAAAAATATATAGTTTGCTATTATTTCTGATCATTTCCATGCTTAGAAATTTGAGAACGCAAGTTTCCAAGCAGGCAGAAAATTTCCACATGGTCATTCAAGATATTTTCAAATTTCATGTTGAAGACCCTTAAAAGCAGAATGCTTAGTTTCGTTTCTATCTTTCTGGACCATAACTTTTAGCTCAGATGGACGCCAAATTTTTGGTCTACATGAGTTAGCTCTTGATATTTATGTGAAATTATAGCCTAATATTTTATTAGGTTATTGGAATAATTTTTTAAAATATAATGAGAATTATATATTTAGAGTTATATATTTATATAGAATTATAGAATTCTATATTTATTTATTCTATATTTATTTATTCTATATTTATATATAAATTATATATTTATATATAACTCTATATTTAGAGTTATATGAAATATTTTATCCTTGCTTTTATATAAATGGCACTGTGCTATTCATTCAGTGATGTAATATTTTCTGTTTCTCAATTCTGCTTCATCAGCATAATTTGATATCACTTTGACTGTTTCTTTGCTTTTTATGCTGTATAAAATACTAACAGCAATACCCTGTTGCCTTCCCTCTCTCTGCTGGCGCTGGCAATTTAATCAACAACACAAAAGAAGGATGGTTTAATGAAGTTCTTGCCAATAGAGAGAGAGAGTTTCCTCTGAAATGTAGATTTGTCCCCCCCACCTTCTCAACCAGCTCTCCCAGGAACTTTACAGAGTTTATCAACAGGCAAGGGAGGGCAGCAGGAGGAAGAATGTCTACTTGCAGCTGGTAACTACTGGGCATTTAGAGGCAGGGGAGTCATGATTTGTCAAGATCTTTCTCCCCACCTTAGTGAATAAGCACTTCTTGACTTAGAAGCAGCAGCCTAACCTAATGGTCTAATTTCTATGCATAGACATTATAGGTGGTTGCCCAGAAAAAGAAAAAAAAAAAAAAGGTTGCGCAGATTTAGCATAGTGAATAGTATAGTGGATGAAACTGGTAAGTAATAGGACCTGTATACTCTATAATGACACTTGTTAGACTTTTAGAAAATAAAAATTCAGTTTTTAAGTTACTCATAATGAAATAGGATATGTTCAGAGTATGGCTGGATTACTTGGATCTTCAGGAGAGCCCAATCATTTGTTTCAGGTACAGAAGAAGTCAACTTTTAAGGAAAGAGTTAGACAAAGACAGAATCACATTGGTGCCCCTTGAAGATACAGTGATGTGATTCTGGTCCATCTAGTTATAGAAAGTTTCTGGTAAAATGATTGAGTAGCATCCTCAACTTACATAGGAATAAATACTTTCTAGAGAATGCAAAAACATGGCTGTGCAAGATCATGAACATTTTTATTTTCTGTCAATGACTAATATGCTTCCTGAAATACAACAACTATTATAGTGAATCACACCTGTCAAGTCTACAATTTTTTCCTCTACAGTGGTGGGAACCAGATAATTTAGAGAAAGATGCAAGAAAACTAATGGGAAGCATGGAGTAACTTTTCACAGGATTATATTCCTCGCTCTCTGTTTGATGAGAATTGCCAGCCAGACTAAAAAGATACTTGAAATCTGTATTCTCATATCAAGGAGGAAAGGTCAGTGAGAAACTGATAGTCCTGTCTATGTTACTTATATCCAAAAGATTAAAATTGCTTTTGCTTTATAATGCATTCTCTGATAGCTCAAATGCACTGATATTTCCTCATTGTGTCAAGATCAGGAAAAAGATGTTTCAGAGAGCAGAAGAGAAAAGATGAATTAATTGCTGACAAGAAAGTTCTTTACATTTATTTTGATTATATGAATGATTTTACTTGACTGTGAGTTCATATTCTTAGGCAGTTTTGGTCTGTTGATCAGTCTTAAAAAAGACTGCACAATCTTTGGGTGAAGATAGAGAGAAATTTTTGAACTTTCTAAAAACCAGCCCAAAAATATATTGCCTGCTAAAACTGGGAAAGTAAGTATCAAGCTATGTCACCTCACCCTGACCTAAATTAGATCCTTAGTTCACAAGTAGTCCCATTTATTTCCCTGAGACTATTCCTGGACACAGGTGATACTCAGTCTAATTAAAGCCATTCATCCGCTTTTAAGAAAATCCCAATAAAGAGAGCCTGAAATGGTATTGAATGATTGCACACATCTTACGTTAGAAAACACAGATCCTGAAAAAAAGTCCTATTGGCTGCATGATTCCTTCAATTCTTCAACTTATACTATGAAAGTTGAATCAAGTGTTATTAATGTGAGGAGAGAGACTTCCAAAGTTTGCTCTGATACTTCCAAAGTTAAGTTGTCAGTAAAGATTGTGTATTTCTTTAATATCATCATAAGCAATGAGTGAAAACAAGACAAAAAGACAGGTTCACATAAATTATGGCTGTTTATCAATAGGATTTCCAGGGCTATAATTAGGCCTTTGCAAAATGAGAATAAAAATATCAAGGATACTTTAATCTTGTGGTGAAAGGCACAATGAGAATCCATGACAAGAAATTTGACAGAAAAATGTAAATAAAAATAAGGTCCCTATTCTTTCTTAACACAATCATGTTACAGATTAGGAGGACATGTTGGATTCCCCACTTCTAAATCTTCAAAATAAAACTAAGTGCATTTTGGAAGCTGTGCTTTAGTCACATGGAGTTATTAGCTTCCATACAGGAAAAACTAGATTATTTTTTATATTGAATTACACCTGAATTACATATATAACCTGAATTATGCAGGAGGTCAGACTATATCAGTTAGTGACACTTAAGTTATTTATGAACGGCATTCTCATCAGAGACCTGTAACAGGGTCTGATATAGCATATGTTTGTTCTCTTCTAGGAACATGTCAATACTTACCAAGCTGGAGGCAGAGCTTTATGCACAGAGGTTGATCTCAGGCCTTGCATTCTCCAGGTGTTTTCCAAGATGTTAAATCCTTTTGATGATGCCCATGAAATATAAATCAATATTTAAACCTACTGCTATTTGTTTTTTTCCTTAATCACCACAGAAGATTTCAGCTAAGGCTCTGCTGTGTCTAACAGTGACCATTATCCAGTGCAACATTCCTGATGTTTGCAATGACAGTTGACTTTGGCTTGTCTGACATATTCTTCCATTGCTATAGCTACTTTCCAGGAGACTTGGGTGCACTTGGCAAGCATCATGAATTGTAACTATTCATCCCCTAGAAACAGTTGTGGAGGCACTGAGGACAGGCTGGCACTTCCTTACATGTGGCTGGAAAAAGCTGTTTGTTTCTTAATGGATAGCATACCCCCAAACAGAGTACAGTTATAATGGTTCTTTTATTAAGACTGATTTATGTAAAATCTGATTTATGTAACAGTCAGCCATCCTTCTGAGGAGCTTAATTCCAAAGGGATTGTGGAATACAAAGCCATTCTTTGGCTTTAAGGTTGCTACCAGCAACATGTAATAATAGTCTGTAAGTCAGATGGAAAATAGAAAAAAATTATTACACACTCAAGGCACATCTCTACTCCAGACAAAACTTTTTTTTTTTCTTAATTTTTATTTTATTTAGAATATAAATCTTAACTGGTTTTACTGACATTAATCCTAATGACTTTAAAGCTACAAATCACATTATAATTCTAAAATCAGAACACAAGATTCACTATCAGGACCTAAAAACAGAAAAATGTACAATGATGTGTATCCAAACAGACAGTATTCAAAATGTGCATTGATTTATTTTTAGGACTATGCTTACTGAATATCAATCACAAAGTTACCAGTGTTGTGGCAGTTGAAAGCCAGAAGATTTTTTCCTCTTGTACGTACATTTCAGATTTTTCTTATTTCCTTTCCTAAGCAGCTGTAGTACTCTTCATTTGTTTCTCTAAAAGCTCCCTCAAAATCTAGAAATAAAAATCTTTTGTGACACTTGCAATTTACTCTAAGTCCCATCAAACTAGTGTATAACCATTCTCTGTGGAAGGCTCCCCAATGTCCCTGTTCAACATCAGTTAGATTACTTTCGACATGAAAAAAGGTTTCAGTAGGAAAGCATTACAGCAACACTCTATGGAGGGCTGTGTAGCTGCCGCCTTCTTTTATTTAGATGACTTGGTTTTGTCCCATGAAAGTTCTCTACTAAAATCATTAAGTAATGGTAGCATTTATATGCCAGCATTAGCTCACAAACTGGGGCCAAATAAGTTAGTAAAGCATTGACATATGAGTGTGATAATCATAGTCAAGGTTACTTGTGCTATTAGACAATGAAAAATATTTTACTCAGTATTTAAGAAAGTAAATGTTTGGTCTAAAACTACCAGCTTAGCATTAAGACTGTGATTTACTGAGTGAGTTAACTCAAGTTGTTCTTGACTGATAAAATTAGCTAGCAACTAGCTAAAGTTCTTGGCACATGAAGATATTAGCTGTGTCCCAATATAATCTTTCAATGGAAAAAAAAAAAGAATGAAAGAAAGTAGAGAGCCAAGATCCATAAATATTATCTAATGAGGCCTGTTCATTTATTCTTTGTAAAACTATTACAAAAAAATTAAGCTCCGGATCTGGGAAGGAAATGCTACATTGCATCAGACAAAAAAATGTGCCCTTTGTTCCTACTTAATCTGGACTCTCTTCTTGGGTTTGGGCACTGATTCCTGCTTGTCAGTGTTAATCCCCAATTGTTCCTACCTTAAAAGCTATCTGATTGAACTTCTTCCTCAACCACCCTCTAACAATTGGATTGATTCAATACATTCATTCAAAGAAGATGAGAGAAGACATGAGGAGAAATAACAAGTGTAGTTTTTTCTTGTATTTCAGAAAGACACAGCAAGTAATTTCAGATATTAAATGCAAGGCCTTTTGGGCAAAACACATAACACTAACTTTTCTACACTGTAATAAGTAGACTTGCAAAACATTTCCTACCTAAAATGCACAGCCATCATTTCCATTTGACAGCTTTAGATATGATCACATTTCTGCAGGGAATTTGGAACAGGTGAGAAGGTCGAGAGAAATTGTTACACCGAGACTGAAAGCAACACTTTTGACAGAGATAGTCTGAGCACCCTGTTTCCGTTAATCCAATGGAAGGCATTATACCATATTTTGATAGTGCGTAATATATATTTCACATTACCGTAAGATATTCCTATTGATCTGTGCAAGAGGGAAAGAAAATACGCTAAAGCTCCTCCAGTAACCCTGCTTGTTCTTGGCAAGCTAATATTACTAAAAAAGTCCTGGAGTGTTTTTGAAAACAGGACAACCTAAAGTAGGCTACTAGAAACTGGGTGGTAGGGATCCTAATTTTTTGCCCATTCCACAGAAGAAGGTACTATGGACTGTAGAGTGGAGGCTGATTTTCATACTTTAAGTTGGAGAAGTCCATACACTCAGCTATAGAGGTCTTTAAATTTTATGTGGCAGCCATAATGGTCACTAACCAAATAATCAGTGTTATAGTGCTCTTCCCAACTGCCAGAACTGAGCCTTTTTTATAAGAAGAGTTCAATAGGAATTGCAAAAAACATGCTCATTTTGCTCATAAAACTAAGGCCAGACATCATTTTAAGTTTTTCAAGTATTGATAAACCAGGTCATCACTAGGAAAATATGTCTATGTTTATATGTTGTGGGAATGTTTAAAATGCAGTGTGCTATTGCTCTAAAGGGTGCGGAAGGGGAAGGAGCAAAAAGCAAGAGGGAAGGAGTAAGCAGAACAGAATAAGGGAAGGATTAAGCAGAACAGAATAAAGTGTTTTCTCTTTTAGAGTTATGGCATCTTTTTTATCTCCTCATGTAGGTGATTGTGACTGTGTTGCAAAAGCTCAATTAGACACGAACTGTGATCCTTTGGGGTACTGTACTGATGTTAAACTGAGATGAAGTTCTCTCCCACATAAATCTATTTCACTTTAGAATTTAATATGGATGAAGCAGCTTTTATAAACCTTCCAACTGAAGAAACATAATAAGATTCTGACAACTTTACTAGCAAGTGTCACTTTGCAAATATATAAATTTAGAAATTGATTTTCTTTCTCTAATCTTCTAGAACCAAGATGTAGCTGAGAATTCTAGGTGTTTGGGATCAGATCCATGATGGCATACAAAATTAACGCTATAGGCTCTTTTCTTGATATCAGTAGCAACTGGAATTACCAGCCAAGATGTAGTCCTTCTTATCCTACATGCTCTACAGATATTTAGTGAAATACTGTTCCTGTAATGACTGAAATTTGCAAAAGAACTGAAAGAAAGAAAATGTCACAAATTTTGAATTTACATGTATTAATTTATTTATGGCTTGAACTTGCATGGAGAAAGATAAGCATGAGACAGAAATGGGTTTATCAGGGGTAGAGGAGTAGTAGCATTGCTGCAAACAGAAACTAGAGATGAATTTTGTCTCACCTATGTTTTTACATGTAAAAGTTAGACTTCTAATTTGAAATCCCAAGGTGCCTGTTGAACAGTGGTAAGTTTAACAAGGATAACTTCAAAGTCACAGACAATCAGCACTCAAAATGGGTCAATATTTCTTTTTTTTAAGTTCTAAAATATTTTTATTGGCTTTAGTATTAAGCAGTACTAAATATTGCTGCAATATAGTTATTCTGTTATCTAACAGTTTCAAAGGATCATACTATGATTTTTCAGCACGACTTATTACTCTTACTGAAGAGACTTGTTTGGAGGATTTTAAAATTTATTTTGTAGAACTCATGCCTAAAAAAGCTCAGATTAGCTTTCAAGTTAGGCAAAAAGAAAATTTTTAAAGATACATTTAAAAATATCAGGTGGATCTTATTCTGTCAGTTGCTTCCTGCCCTGAGTTAGCTTATTAAATTCAGTGGCACTAATTTCAGATCTGGGGAAAGAAATGTGCTATTGAGAACATACATTAAGTATGACTGCCATGTTGTGCCATTCATATACAAAACACGTGTACAGAGTGACATCGTGATTTGCACTTTCCTTTTTCACGTTTCAACCTTACTCTTAAACCTTATGACGTTTGAGAAACTTCCAGTGAAATCAGGGCATCCTACAAAGGTATAGGGTACTCGGCAACCTGTGTTCTTTAAAGTGCTACAAGCACCAAAACTGTTCCTTTGGGGTGGCAAGTGTTAAAACAAAAGCTATGTTAACGGTTGAAAATGTACCAGTACTTAAATTCTTTTTCCTTTGCTATAAAGCCGATCACGGAGTCAGGCCAGTACATTTTTCCATATCCCTATAGACACAACTACTGTGTTGTTAACATTGGTAAAAATCTAAGCATTTGTTACCCTGAAAAGCTCTATTTGTTGAAGATCCAGTAAAGTTCAAAGATTTTTCTTTTTCAGCCAAACAGGGCTGGCTACACTGGGCTAAGTGTTTATTACCACCTCCTTTCACTCGTGCCAATTAGCACCTACCGGTGAACACAAAGACAGATGGTCATTGCCAATGAGGGTGTTCTGTCAAGAATTTCCCTTTCCTAAGTACGGGCTGGGGGGTTGGGGTGTAGAGAAGAGAAGTTGTATAAAACCTGCTTTGTGTTTTTACAGAAAGGGACCCAGCAAGAAATTTTATGATGTTATCACAGCTAGTTCTAAAATAAGAATTCTATTTAAACAGAATAAGAGTTCCATTCTTCATCCTATTTTTGAAACTTTGCATAATATGAGCCTAAATGGATTTAGCTCAGGTACCTTGCAAAACAAGGAGATTTACAGCATTGTTTCTGACTGCTTTCCAAGCATACGCAGTTCACAAAAAATCCTATATTTTGGATTTAGAAATGAAACTATTAATCCTGCAAAAAACTTCACACATCATTGCCCTGCAAGTAAAATTGTGACCCACTCATATCAGGGGATTTATCTGCAGTAATTAGTTGCTATTAATAATAATGAGGTATAGGAACACAAAGTATATTATACTAAATAGAAGTACAATATCGTATTATTACAGAAATTCTGACAGATATTTTCCTTTGAGTAAGATGTAATAAAGCTAGATTCGAGTGACACAGAGCCATAATTCTTGTATCTTGACTAAATTTCACTTAACTAATTGCTCCTATATCTATATTTCTTACACCGGCATGAAGATTCCTTATTACTCTCCTACCTTCTGTGCCATCCCAATGTATGTTCACAAGGCTGTTCTATTCTTTCTCCAGCCATAGCTGAATTTCAGTAATGGACACAGTGATCTAACATATAGGCTGTAAAATTCGAGTGCTCTTGTGTCTTTGGATAAGAGCTGCTATATGAAAGATTGTCATTTAAATAAAACACCTCTTACCACGTTCTCCAGCTCAGCATTTTTTCTTCCAAATATCATGTCTTTCTACTTTTGCCTTATCTGCAGGCACAGATAGTTTGTCAGAAAATAGTTGCATGGATTAGAAATTAAACCCTTGTCAAGCAGTGGAGGTTAATGGGGCACAAAATAAAATCATATGGATGGAGGGAATTAATGTGTAGCATGTGTATTATTTTAATGTATCCCTTTTCTATTACAGTTCAGAAACTCCTTATTATAAGGGAGTCAATGTTGCAAAGAAGCTGAGCTCATCAAGATGGAGGAGAAGGAATGTTCATTACTGTTTGTATTTGATAAGTCACCTATGAGAAATGCAAATATTTGGAGGAAACTAAATTATGTACTGATTGTTAAGAGGGTATAGGCTTGTACTGTTTGCAGTTTGAGTGTGTTTTTTTTTTTTTCCACGGTGCCATCAAATAACTATTTAGAGTTAAAAGGGTAGAACATCATTTTTAGTGTATAATGTCTTTCTAAATAAGACACAGTTAAAAACATGATCTAAAGGGTGCCTCAGAAACATGTACCCCTTTTTTTAAGAGTGACCCTCATTGAGACTTCATCTAAACATTGAAATCCGTACTGAGATTAGAACATAAACTCCAAAAATGAAAATGTTGTTCTGCAGATATTTCACTCTCAGGATGGTATGGAGGGTGGATGCTAATACCACGGCTGTGGTAATGTTGTTAGGTAGTTAGTAGCTATTTTGATCCTGGTATTTCTCACTGCAACTCCTTAATTATGTTTATGTATTTACATGGGGTGACATGTACATATTCAGTTCACAAAATATTTTTCCCCTGAGTAAAGAATTTCAGGTTCTTGTTAGGTGAGAGATCATGCATAAACATCCCTTGCAAAACAGACTAGCTTGAGCTGTGTGCTGGAGTTGTTTTTAAGCACTGCCACATAAGTACTTCTGGAAGCACATGGCGTGCTCTGATATTTAATGTTTTATTCCCATTTGTAGGGTGAAAGATAGAATTTCCTTGGTTTAGTTTATTTTGTATTCTTTCTCTTGTCCTTATTTTATGTCTTTTTTACCCCCTTCATTATTTTAAAGACATCTTAGAGAGCTTCTGGTCCTTCAGTGAAATATTCCAGTCTTGGAAATTTGACCTTTTATGTGTACATTGTAGAAAAGGAGTAGATTCATAGCTTTTAAGGCCAGAAGGGACCATTTGATCATCAAACCTGACCTCCTGTATAACACAGGCAAAAGAATTTCCCCTCTATTGAGTCCAATAATTTGTCTGTAAACCATCTAGTAACAGGATGTTATATTTTAAGAGTAGTTTAAAACTGTACAGGTCTAATTTTAATTTTTCACCAGTGGTTTCAGTTTATCATTGAAATAATATTTATAACAGAGAATATCTGTATGAATATTGTTAGCACTTTATATAGATCTTTGGCTAAGTCTTAGTTTAGTTTATTAATCCATTGGTGAAGCATATGTTTCTGTGCATTTCAGTGGTTACAAATCTGAGTCTTAAAATTCTCCAAATCAGAGACTGTGCTGCCGTTAGACTAAATCATTTCATCTCACTCACAGGCATCCACTTGCACCCACATAGATTATCAAGTTTAAATTCAAGGCTTATTTGTTAGTTGTGAACACTGCATAGTTTCTGCCAGATTTGGCTTTCACAGTCCTATACAGTATGGAAAAATGAAAGGGCAATATTAAATTGCCAGTTCACGTCTATTTGCCTTGCATGTAACAGCCTTTATCTCAGCTTTATTCAGCTCTGACTCCTCAGCTGCTTACAAGTTGATGGGAAAAGTTACATTATGCAACAGCTGAGAGACATGCTGTGGAAACAGGCTCAACATAAAAGACCAGCAATGAGAACCGCGTTCAAATTATATAGTTTTTAAAAAAGCGTGAATGCACACCAAGTGCTCTACTGAGTTGCAGTGCAAAATGGCTTCTCTGAGAAGAACAGGAATAATGGCTGTCATGGAGGTTTCAGGCTAAGTCAAACCCAACTCAAACGTCTTAACCAGTAAAAAAAAAGTGAAGGAGGAATGCAATTCCCCACCCACAGATACCGTCAAGTGGAAGAAGGCTTTTTCATTTTCATTGAAATGAGTAACGCCCAGACTCACCTACTGGTAAGGGACTGCTAGTCACTTACTAGGAAAAAGATAGTGGAAAGCTCCTCAAACAGAGGGGAGACTCTTATGCACTATTTATATTTTAAAATAATAGAATAGATAAGCAAGATACTGAAAATTAGGGAGAAAGGATTCAAGAAGTCTTTGAAAAAAGAAGAATTTTGGGAGAGTATGTATGCAGGGACAACACAAAGCATTTCTTCTAAAAATAAATACAGAAACAAAACATGAGTTTGAGTAATAGCTATGCTGTTAATATTTAGTGAATGGTAAATATTAAATGTTTAGGAAAAATGAACAGGAAGTGTATGCAGAAAATATTTTCAGGGTATAAGCTTTTGTAATTCGTATTTGCTGCCTCTCACAGAAAGAAGATAACGCCTGTACAAGAGGTCTAAACTCCTGGCTCAGAGCTGAGAGCATCTGGGAGCCAGTCTAGGAGCCATTGCTTTGCAAAGAGGCAGAAAGTGTGGTCGTTGGTGTTTTGCCTCTGTGAGAGACAGTGATCCCCCAGCCAGCCTTTTCCATAGTATTTATAGGAACACAACGGGAACAAGAGTAGATGCATCACCAGAGGCAGGTAACTGGCTGACATTTACCTTCATGTGGGGCTCTGCTGTGTTCCTTAAGTGTCTAAATTTGGCCAGGTTCTCCTAAACTACCAGCATGAAAGAAAAATACTAAAAACATAAATGCAACTCACCTTGTTGCATCTGCACACTACTGCTGGAGCTAGATCACAGGGTGCCCCCCATCCTTAAAATCATCTCTGTGAGCAATTTTGTTCTTGGGGTCTCCAGTACTCCAGACTTCAATAAGAAATTTCCATGAATTGTTAAACTTTGCTATCTTGATTGCTTCAGTGCTGCCCTGCTGGGGTGCTACACTAGATGGTCTCAAATCACAACATATATGTGGTTTGATCATAACCACTATCTTTGTGAAATGTGAAATGTAGATGTGAGCCTTAAACTTAGAGTATTATTATAATTTAAAGGGTCACTGCTGAGGTGCAATTGGCTAGGAAGAAATGCTCTATCAATCAGCTTGCCACACTCAAAAGAAGTTTACTTCAAAGTCTGTTGGAGATATAGTACAAATTTGGCCTCTGAATTTTAATATGTGGCTTCTTGTACCCAAGAAAAGATAAGCACTTTTCCTTGCCTAAGCAGAGGAATGTAGAATAGCAATTCTTACTAGGCATTGCCAAATAACTCATGGTACAGAATCTGAAACCTGGGTTCTCATCTCCAGCCATCTTAAGTTCATGTGCAATGAATCAGGCTTTAATACACAGGGTTCAGGGGTAGAATCCCTTTCTGTGCTTCTCTGTGCACTTGTATTGGGTCTGGCTGGGATGGAGTTCATTTTCCCCATAGCAGCCCTCATAATGCTGTGCTTTGTATTGGTAGCTAGAAAGGTGTTGGTTGGTTGTGTTTTGGTTACTGCTGAGCAGTGCTCGCACAGCATCAAGGCTGTGTCTCCAACATTCCCCCCTCACCAGTAGACTGGGGGTGGGCAAGATCTTGGGAGGGGACATAGGCAGGACAGCTGATCCAAACTGACCATAGGATATTCCATACCACATGACGTTTGCTCAGCAATAAAAGCTAAGAGAAAGGAGGAGGAATGGGGGCATTCATTATTATGATGTTTGTCTTCCAGAGCAACCGCTATGTGTACTGAAGTCCTACTTCCCGGGGAGTGGCTGGACATTACCTGCTGGTGGGAAGTAGAGAATAAATCTTTTGTTTTCCTTTGCTTCCATGCACAGCCTTTGCTTTTGTTTTATTAAACTGCCACTAAAACAAACCCACAGGGTTTTTTTCCATCTTATTTTCTCCTCCTGCCCCCATCCTGCTGAGGAAGGGAGTGATAGAGCGGCTTGGTGGGCACCTGGCGTCCAGCCAAGGTCAACCCACCACAGCACTGTAAATGTTCACACGAAAAGAGACAATTAAGAGATATGACAAAGTTACATAGAACTTTGGAAGTTTTAATGCTGACAGACACAAGGTCAAATAAGAGAAGATCAGGCATCATGACAATCAGCAGAATGCAAAGGGGTAATTAACATGGAGAATGGATCATCTGAGAT
The DNA here is from genome assembly GCF_000699105.1 of Pygoscelis adeliae. Classification (NCBI taxonomy): domain Eukaryota; kingdom Metazoa; phylum Chordata; class Aves; order Sphenisciformes; family Spheniscidae; genus Pygoscelis; species Pygoscelis adeliae. The sequence goes on from NW_008825150.1 coordinate 6,208,759, forward strand.
GACACCAGAAACCACAGCTGTGATCATTCAAAAAGTGTTAGACAAGCACTTTGAAGCAATGAAAACATTAGCGATGTGTTACTGGGAATGACTGCAGTGGACTGCATGGCCTCCTTCTGTCCTGAAGCATTACTGTAAAGACTTGTAGTTTAATACTGAAATAAAAAAGGGAAAAGGGAAAAAATGTTAGCAATGCTGTGATGTTAACACCATAGACTTTAAACCTAGAAAATACATACTAAGCAGACAGATGAGCACTTATATTTGTATTATTTGAAGGAATGGAAGTGAGAAAGTGGCCTTAGCACAGTTCAGGAAACCAGGACTCTTCAAGTCTAATCCTGTGTCTCCCAGAAAATTTTGTTTTAGCTTGGAGAAAAATCCTAATTTCTTTGCCCTACTTTCTTCCTCCTGTAAAAAAAAAAAAAAAAAAAGAGGAAGAAATTAGCAGTTTGTACCACACAGACATAGAAATGTTGCAGTAAAATAAAGCTCTGCTGAAAAAAATGGAAGGAGTTTGTTGAATAAAAGGTGCCTGAGGCCTTGTCTTCACAGGAAAGTTTTTGTGTGTAAAGCTAATATAGAAATTTCTGGCACACTACCTACTTCTAGGGCTGGACTGTTCACATTGGGATTTAACATGGGATAACTAGTGTTCCGTAAAATCACATCCTACCTTACTGAAACACTAACTTCCCTTTTTAGACAAGCCTGGAAAGTTTAAGATTTACTCGTAAAAAAGGTTTTGAAAATGCAGTTCCATCTGACATTCTTGTGAAAAGTAAATATAACCTGCTATACAATTAACAGTGACTTGTTCTTGGCAATTTCTTTTAAAACAAATGAATTACTAACAAGACATTGGGTAATGGTATCTTGTCTGCAGAGATTTCTATTTTTATATTTTGCTAAGCATAGTTTGATTCTTGGCTTTGTAATTAAAAAGAAGGTGACATTTTGAGTTCAGTTTTCATGGAATCAGCAGGCATTGCAGGCAGCTGGTAAAACAAGGGAAAAGTTCTTTTACCTTTTCTTTAAAACTCTATATGACTTTGATCCCGTATGAGCCAGATTTCTACACCCAGGCAAAACCCCAAAGTCAACAGAGCTCTGTACAGTCATAAAAAGCTCATTGCAGAAACATTGTGCATTTTCTATCTGTCTCCATTATCGCTCGCAAGTAACCTCAGGCCATGTCATACAATATGCGTAGCTATCTGTGGTGCAGCTATACTCTGCAGTGGACCCCCAAGTTGTGCCCGTTAGTGGATGAGTTGTAATGAGTTTGGTTTCTTCCCTTCCTTTCATTTGAAAGGAAATGCAGAAATACAGGGGTACAGAGCCAGGCAACAACCTGGGGGCACTGAGGATGAGACCTGGGAAGAAGAGTGGAGCACTCCTACCTTTTAATGTGGGCTCAGACAGAGGCTGCTGGTAGTAGTAGTATTTAATTTCTCTGCCCATAGAGTAACTGTCACTGCAGGGACAGACATCCCAAAGTCTGTGCAATGCATTCTGCAAGCTGATGAGTGTTTTGTTGTACTTTCTACTACTACTGTGATAGTACTTATGATTCATAGCCCACCTGACTGGCTAGGAAAAACTCCAAGGTGTGGATGGTTTCTGCAGAGAATCAGTGCAATTATGTTGGGATAAGTTCCAAATATAACCCTTTTTTTTAGATGAAGAGAATTTTTCGAAGACATGCTTTCACCTGGGTTTTGCTTTGAAACTGGAAAGTTCCTGTACACCCTCAAAAATGTTATTAGATCTGTTTTATCATAAATCAGGGCTCCTTTGGTCCACTAGGTGTTGGTAAGGAAGTTATTTTCTGTTAAATCTGTGGAAGGAAAATACCTTATGTATGTCTTGTAAGTGCATGCATTGATTTTAGCCAGGTGTTGGGGAATCAGCATAAAAATAGTCAGGAGGGCTGGAACACCTCTCCTGTGAAGAAAAGCTGAGAGAGTTGGGGTTGTTCAGCCTGGAGAAGAGAAGGCTCTGGGGAGACCTTATTGCAGCCTATCAGTACTTAAATGGAGTTTACATTCTTATGACAGAGATGCCTTTACCAAGGCCTGTAGTGACAGGACAAGGGGTGATGGTTTTAAACTGGAAGAGAGTAGATTTAGACTGGACAGAAGGAAGAAATTTTTTACAATGAGTGTGGTGGGACACTGGCACAGGTTGTCCAGAGAAGTTGTGATGCCCCATCATTAGAAGTATTCAAGGTCAGGTTGGATGGCACTTTGAACAACCTGATCTAGTCGAAGATGTCCCTGCCTATGGCAGGGGGTTGGACTAGATGATCTTTAAAGGTCCCTTCCAACCCAAACCATTCTATGATTCTATGACTTTCCAAATTGTGCCTGATGATATCCAGGTATGCAACAGTTTTCACTGTGACAAGGACATCTCATCTGTAACCTCAAATATCTAGGTCAAATTTTGACACTGAGAAAATTAAAGAGGATTTACATCGGTTTTCTTTGTTCTAAAACATCTCTAGAAAAAAGAAAAAAAAAAGAAGAAACTAGAAATAAGTAACTTTCACTTTCGGTTGGTTGGTTTTTTTTAATTGAAAGAAAGAAAATCTCCCTTATAAAGCCTAAAGGCTTAAATATGTTACAAACTTTTTCCAACTCAATAGTCATACAATGTGATCATTAGTGAGTCACATATATTTCATGTAAAGTTGTATTAGGGTCAAAATGATTAATTCACAGGTTACAAGAATAAAAATAGGTAGGAAATAAAAAAATCTAAATTAAATTAATACCTGAGGTTGATGAATTACTTAATTGCTTTGTAAATACTGTTTTATTACCTTTTCCATAGCATATGACAGAAATATGAAATACAGCTTTTGTAACCTAAGACAATACCTTTAGGAAAAGCTACAGAAAGCACTGTATTTGAACTTACTCAGATTGATTCCCATATATGCAACAGGAAAGTAAAAGGCTACCAAACTAAACAAATAAGGAGCTAAAAACAAATTGGGGCTAAAAGATATCCAAGATATAAGGCAATTGAGACTTTTGATTCAAATCACCTGTGTTCAGCTAAATTGAACAATGCATTGACCTCACAGACTTTGCTTTCATCCCCTGTTCAGAGCAACTGGGAAATGCATCTGCTTACATGTACTTTATCATAAATACATTCAAAGGGTTTACTGTAAATTAAGTTTGTTGTATGTAACCAGAATTTGGCTCCATGCATTTATTTTTCATTGTTATTAAGTACAGTGTACTTAGTTTTAACAGACGAAAAAAATCACACTTCTCTTTCTTTTTTGGCTTTGCAAACCATTATTCAGCTGACAGTGATCAAAGACTGGAAATTGGCCTGTTCCTAAAATACAGCATGAGTCATTGGCCCATGCGGATGTAAGCAAAGGCATCTTAGCCTTTCTGTTTTCATACAGAGAAATACATTGTTTTGCTGACACTAAAAATGTGAACAACAATCAAGACATACATAATCTCTTACAGTGCAATAAGAACCATGTTTGTTCCTAAAAACAAATATCAAATACTTTCTGTGGGATTTGTCACTGCATAGGAAGTTTGGACACTTGTATAATTAGCACTGAATATAAAACATGCTCCATGAATACTGAACCTGCCAAATCATGTGCACTTTCCCGCCAATGCAGTGTAAAACACAGAGGCCCATTACTTTCTTCTTATTCAACAAACCCCCTTCAAATGGCATGATGGCATACACAGTGTAATGCTGTTCAGATTTGGTCATCAGCGGCAGCAAAAAGCACAGTAACAGTGTAGAAAGTTATGATAAATGAATCATTACCATTCCTTACACTGAAATTGTTCTTTGTACAGCTTATCCCAGATCCAGGTGGTTGTAACACCAGATGTAGCCACTGGATTTCTACCAACTCGTGGCTCTGAGTTCAGGCTCAAGTTCCGGACACTGAACATCAGCTACGTGCTGGGTCGCCCTCTGGCTGTGGTTTGGAATGAGCCAACGAATTTTGTAGGTGGGAAACGTGTTTATAGGATGACTAATCATACTCAAACTCTACCAGAAGCAGAATTAACAGTATTTTCCAATTTCTTTCTCCACTATACTAGATAGAGATGTCTTAAGAATTCTAATTCTTTCTCAACATTTAGTTAGACATGCTGTATTCCCATAAAAGCCAACCAAAACAAAGACATGTTAATTCTAGGACAATTAAAAAATCAAACTCCACTTCTCTAAAAATAGATCAAATGTGTAAAGCTTTGGTGATTTCTGAATTTTTAGTTTAAAAAAAATGGAGAATTCTTTTGAATGGAACAAAAAAACTTTTTTTGACCTAAACCCAAAATTCTTGTCCAGAATCAAGATGTTCAGCTTCACGTGTGAATGAAAATGAACTACAGTTAAGCCATTTAGAATTTTTCAGAGTTCGATTAGGAAATATATACTAAAAGTGTTTTCACTTTGATACGTCATTTGGTGAAACACTAACAGCATTATTTTTTGTTCCCAAAGCAGCTTTAGCTTGAAGAAATACTATCTAATTTCTCAGACATTGACATTTTTAGATACTGTTATGTACTATACTTTATACTAAATACTGTATTCTAGAAATATCCAGCTGACACACAAAAAAAGAAACTAGGGGTCATTTGAAAAAGGACCACTTCCCAGTAGGAGCTCTTATAAATCTCTTGTGAAATGAGATTTATATTGTCTTGCCTGATACTAATAAGACATAATGAGTAGAATTTCTGAAAGAGCTATTGTAGTCTATCTGCCAAGTGGAAAACTGTACGTCCAAAGCACTAATTAGACTGTTATCATAACTTACACAAATTGTGAATCCAAACTGAAGGAATCCACTGGGACTAGTAGACTGCTCCTGGTCTCCTGTTCACATAAATTTAACCCTAATGACTATGTTAACAGAACTCATTTGCTGAAATACAGGTCTATGCCACATGTGCAATTTTAACTTCAGAATGTATCTCCAAAAACAGAAGTGAAATGGTGGGAAAGAAATTCAATTCATTGCAACTGGGATCAATTAACTGGCTTTGTTCTTGCCAAATCAGTATGATATGCATTTGCATGTGAAATGTATTTTTCAATAATGTTTTGCGAATAAAAAAATAATTAAAATGAGACTTCCTTAAGTAACTCTTTATTGAATGAGGTAATAGATGTACTTAAGAATATATATATCTCTCTTCATATAAGTTTACATATATATATATATGCATGTATATATATGCATGGGTATATACATACATACAAACATATAGTTGCACTTCTAGGAGATATATATGTATGCATACAGACACATACACATAGAAAGAAAGATAGAGAAAAAGAAAAGTGGTAATGCACAGAGTTCAGATGAGAGACTTTTCTTTGAAAAGTATTGATAGGATTCCAAGTTAACTGTTACTTTGAAGTTGACCTATCTAGACCTTTCTCTTATAATGAGCTCCCTGAAGAAGACCAAGGCTTTTAAAATCAATAAAAGTTCCATTTTTATAAGAAAGAAAGCTAGAATTTGTGAGGTTTTTTATACAGAGGAATATTTTAGAACTCTTTCTATCCAAAGAGTACAGAAAAGAAAGAAGAAATATTTATGCACCAACTTCCCCTTTCCCCATGCGTCCTTGCAGGTGGAATTTTGCTTTCATACGATGTTGTAATTAAGTCAATGATCTTTGAAATGCAGTAAACTTTGTACATGGACTAATCCCTAGTGAGTTTCTCATTTTGTTTCATCTAGACCTTGGCTGATCAGTCCCTGGTTTTCACAGCACCTTCATCATCTATGAGCTGCATTTCCCCAGCCCCACACTTACAAGCTTTTGCCTGTCACCCACTAAAGCCCCTGACACTTTCTCTCTCTGCCCCCAGTGATTCCATCTCACCTAATCTTCTTGAAAGAGGAAAATATATAACCAAGAACAAATATGACACAAATCTCACCTGTCATAAAGACTAAAATGCATAAAAGACAGTGGTTTGGAGGATGGAGTTTGGGGAAGAGAGGAAAGGGCCTTAAATGAGTCAAGAAAGTCCTGAAACACAACCAAGCAAGTGCTAAAATAAAGCATTGTATCAACCCAAAAGTAGATTATATTCTCTCTTTACACACAATCAAATCTTCTTCCAGACAGTTTTTTTTCAGACAGTTAAATAGAGTTATTTCCAGGCACCAAGTTTAGCTTAAATTAGATAATGTGGTGAATAGACTGTGCAATAAACCTTCTGTAGTCAATGACCTCTCTGTGTTGGCTACTCTGTATTCCTCATGAGGAACTGTTACTGCTGTCACATATACTTCCAGAACTGACTTCAGCAGAAAATGGACCAGAGATTGGTCCAGGAATCATGGACATTATGGATTTTAACATTCCTGTAATTTTTAAGCAACCAGAAGGACCAGACTGCAAGACTTTCACGAAGTGGCACTGAGCCCTTTGTAAGAAAAGAATAAATTATGAACTCACTTTCATCAAAGTTGGCTCATTATTTTTTTTTAAAAAACACCCTTTTCCTGAAACACAAAGGCTGTGTATATACTACCTGCAAAATGTTACAGAAATTAAGAGCTGAAGACCTCTTTCTCCTGATCCCAAATAGTTGGTAGTGTGTTGGAAGAAGAAAATTTGTAATTGATTATGCTGGCATTCTGACCGAGCATTAATGATCTCAGTTTCTCTTGCCAGTGTCAAACTCTATTCTGATATTTTATGAAAAAAAAACCACAAAACAAAAACCTTTATTCCCCACAAATCAAATAAGAAACCCAAGGTATGTGGGAGTAACAATTTAAAAATCACAGTGAGCATACTAAAACTGAGCAGCTGCTGCAGATGCATTGCTAGAATTTTTCTCTTGTCCTCAAGATACATTATTAGGTGCAATCATAATCTCGACAAATAAAAAATTGCTGTTTGGAATAGCACCATGTTAATAATAATGAATAGTGATGGAGAACTGGATAGCACCCAAAAGTTTCAACTTTACTTTCACTGAATAAATAAACCAAATGCTAGTTGCTTATCTGAATATCCAAGCTTCTTGAGTCTACAAATGACAGCTGGAAGTCTAGTTCTTTCAATTTGTTTGATATCTTTTTTTTCCCCCTGTCAGACCAGGCATACCTTAGGGCTAAGCTTTCTTGAGTTACTCTTGTTGTCATGGCTGGCACTGAGAAAATATAAAAATGGCATTGTTTTTTTCTTTAGGTTAGACATGGGAGTAAGGCTCAAGAAGTGTAGACTCAGTGTTGGGCACAGAAAGTCAATCTAGGTCTCAAGTCACAGACATGTGGAGTCGTGGTGCCATAATGAGTTACCCAATATAGCTGATCTACAACATTTATCTTCAATCTCTTAACCTGTGACAAGTGTGAATTGATTTACATTTCTTTGGTCCTCAACAAAATATGTGATGAAAGAGGATAAGGATTATTTGAATTACTTCACATTTGCCACAAACCAGGAGAACGCAAAAGGACAGTTACAACACGTTGGTTGCTATTCAGTAATTTGTTATCTCCGTGGGAACTTGTCCATGTGTCTAAGCCCGTAACTCTCTAACTCTTTAAATGAGATAACAGTGCTTCTTCCTCTTCCCTTTTCATCTTAGATGATTGTAAATTCATCAGGCCTAAGGGGGTCTCATAATAAGTGACTTTTTTGTTGAAACTACTTCTCCTATATGAATAAAGGAATTTCAATAAATATTACCTACTTTTCTTGGCTCACTCACACAGATAAAAATACAGGACTGTTGCCAGCTAAAGATGTTTCCATTTGCAAATAATATCATGTGATAAATCACACACTGAACATGGGATACACCATCTGCAGCACGAGAAATCTCACAGCTTGACCGTTCAACATTATCAAATTTTGTTTAAAGCTCAAACTTATTCAGGGTGACCCCGAAGAGAAATTTAAGCACAGAAATGGAAAATTTCTTTCCTAAAGTTGTCTAGCAACCTGAAGGTAGAGCAAGAACTAGGTAAAATTGTCAGCCCAGTTCTCCACATAGCAGATAATGCTGCCCTGTTACATGTCAGGTATATGCAAACAAAGAGCTATAACAATTTTTGTGAAAGGAATTTATTTGTTCTCCAAATACTTCTAAAAACATAACAATTTTGCAACTTACAATAACAAATTAAAGTTTCACAACTTGCTTATTGACTTACAAAGTATATTAAGAGCACATTGGAAGCATGAATGTATTTTCCTTGCATAAAATAATCTCTTTATGCTATTTTTGTAAGCCCTGGTTAGTAATAAACCATTCAGAATGGAACAAGTTTTTCAGATTGAAGTCAGTCAAAGGAAAATGGCAGCAGGACAAAAGACAACTCATGAGCAGAGCCTTTCTGCTGTGGCCTCTTATGCCAGTCCAAAATGGCAAAAGCAGTGAGAGCAGACAGGAAGCTTGCCACGTACCGTGTGCTATTCTTGGTGGAAAAATACATTCCTGGCCTTGGCATCAAAATCTCACAGCAGTAAATCTCAACTCGTGTGTGGCCAGAGAGTCCTGGCTGCAAGATTAGTGTGTTTTTGGGAAGTCAGGTGAAAGGGAAACATGGATGCTGGAAACCTGTCAGAGTAGTTTCACCACTAAAGAAAGCAGAGATGGGCTGGATGACCTGAGAACAGATTTGTTTAACAGCTACTTCAGGAAGCGTACTTCCAAAGCATAAATGCAGTTCACTTACTTTCGTGTTCAGGGGTGGTATATCACTGCTTGTTTTTAAGAGCACCCAGTAATTTCCATCATGAGACCTTGCATTTAGTTGTTTACCATTTTGACAAAACCAGTATTTTAGGGTGAACTTCCACAAGTCTGCCATAGCTTGTGACTTTTCTCTGAAGGTTTCGGTCACACCAAAATGTCCAAATCAATGAAACAAAAAGAAAACCTGTAACAAGCTGAGAATAAGTCTGAGAATAACACTATGTGACCATGTTAACTTCTTATTATCCCTTTCTTTGCGAAGGTCTTGCCTTAAGCATTCAAAATGGTAGGAAAAAAAATGGAATATGACCTTTGTCTTTGCTGCAGAGACAGCTGTGGGAACAAAGCCACCACACAGACATACAGGGGAAATCGGACTAAAACAGAAAGAGGCAAGGGGCTCTATGGTGAGAAGAAAAATTGGGAGAAGATAAAGTGGAATCAGCAGGACCTGAAAGGTGCTGCTTATCTCTTGAACAAAATAAGAAGGTTGGAGAAGAAATAAGGAGCATGGTTTGAGCTGTGTGTTTGTGCTTCATCATCTTCTGCAGTGAAAACCAGTGGCAAAATGTACGAGTATTCATTTATCTCACCCACATAAAGAATAACAACGTGTGATTATAGACAGTTAATAGGTGGCTACCTGTGCGGTAGACAGACGTCTGAACAATGAGTCTACAGTTCAAACTTGTTAGTGGCCAAGAGAGTGGTTATGTAATAGAGTTATTATTTTAATCAGTCTGGTTTTTGAAATGTTGATACTATGCATCCAAAAATCTCTGTAAACTATGAACTTTCAAAATTAGGAAATAAGAAACATCCTTCATCATTTGAAATATGATGTGGTCTTTAAATATATGACTAATTTTTCTTCTGCCACAGGGCATTTCACATATATATGCACAAGATGGATATTTATCTTTACACAAGGAAGCTTAACCTTGATATTTCCTAGTTGTCAGAGACTGTTTTAATTATCTTATTTTAACATATACTTCTACATTCAATAAACATACAATGCAGAAATGACCGTTATCTTAAACCCTTGAACTATTACGAATTTATTTGCATTTGCTCGTTCTCACTGTTTGACAGTGCTTGGTGGAAAGTCTGGAAACCTATAGTTAGAAAAGAGTGGCTATGTGATTTCCTCACAAAGGAGTTGCTGTGCTTTTTCAAACGGTGATTCACATTGAACCTAGTAAGGTCTCCTGTCTGCTGCCACTAGCTCTTCTGGTGAACTATCCTATCCTTACACCCGGCAGAATGCAGAAACCACAAGATATCTTTTTACTTTTCCCAGAACCCCATGTTAAACATGATACAAAGAATTCAGTAAATGCTTGAGGGTAAGACAAATCTCACTGAACTTTCATCGTCATTGGCCAGGGTCCCCCAGCACTGAGAGGTGAGGGAGAAGGTACCACCAGACTAAGACGGGTGGTTCATGTCACTCGTCTTAGACTCCTGTTTCAGAAGGGGACGAATCAGCCTTGAAATGGCTCAATGATAGACCTCGATGAAATGGCTCACCTTAGAGAAGATGAGCCCCGTGTTACACTGTTTTACAGATACAGGGCTCAAACACAGTGTTGATGATAAACGCAAAACCTTTCAAAATATGAGGTGAGGCACTTTAACTTAAATATTTTTAATACAGCCTCATGTTCACCATGAACATACAGCATGTGAAGGGTCAGTAGCTCTAGTTTGTGATAAACATTAATTAAATTTTAACATTTGACTGATCTTAGTTCCCATTCAAAGTCTACTACAAAGTACTAAACGCTTATAAATCTTCTAAAAACAGAAATTATATACTTTTGAAAATTTATTCTTGAGTTAAATTTTTCATTCAACCAAAATACTTCTCTGTAATAGTAATTCTCATATCTGTGTTTTCCCAAGTTTGGTCTTTGCTGTCTCCTTTTCATAAGGAAATGTTGGCTACCAAATATCACCACAGGGATTGTTAATACTTTTATTTAAATGTGTATTTTTGATGCATAATTTCCCAGATGAGAATTCTTCATCACTGAGGGTGGGAGAAAACACACAGAAACATCAAAACCCTTTCCTCTTCAAAACTCTGTTCTTTTCTACAGAGAAAATAGAAGAGAAAATTTTCTAACTAATCTCAGTATAGTGTGGATACCAACCCTTTTTTCTTTCAAACTTTGCATAATTTTGGCTGTTGATTAAATTTTCACAACTTTTGTTGGAACTCTTTGACTAACAGTATTTTTAACTTATTCTGTGTTTCTACACACCTCTCTGCAGCTCCCTAAGCCTGGGCAAGCCTGTCTCTTTCAACAGTTTGGCCAACAAAGGTAATTAGCTGCCACTCCTGCCAGCTCTTCAGGAGAAATATTAAGGAAAATAAGCAAGAACAGAACAGTAAATATTTTCTCTAGCTAAAAAAATTCCACAAAAAGCACCTGCAAAATAATTTATCTTTTTCCAAATTTTGGATCATTAGATTCAAGATTTTGACAATGCTTAGTGTCATTCGGACCCAGATAAAAACTAAGCTCAGCCTTCTTCAATGTGAGAAGTATATTAAGCTCAGAAGCATCATCTTGGTTCATTCCAAATCTGTCTGTGTACTGTTGTATACTTGAAAATCATGTGGACTCAGATTTTATCTGCTTAATCAATCTTCTGTCCAAGGTTATTTCCTGTTTTGCTATTAACTTTCTTTGATACTGTGTCTAGGTATAGTTTAATTTCTGCATTTAATTCCTTTTTTTTTTCTACATTCACCTGCTCTTCTAAATTATCTGTAGCTTTCCAGGCTTTTTCCATTAGCAGTTTCTTTACTATCTTTCTTTTTTTTTAACACATTTCTTAGCTTCAGGAATCCCTTCGTTTCTCATAATATCACAGAAATTGCTGATTCCTCTTTTGTTCTGAGGACATTCCTATTCTCTCTATATTCTTAATTGTCCACTTTCTTCCTCAGAAATTATTTACTGATATGCTTCAGCTCATATTTTAGACCAAGAGTTTATAGGTGCTAATGTTTTTTTAGCTTCTCCTCTGCCTATGTTGCAGGTCTTTATTAGGGCACACTGTAGTCATTACAAAAATATAGAATCCCCTTGAATAGGGAAATTCTCATTTTAGCAGGCCTTACCAGATTTTGTCACTTTGGCCTGTGACAAAGGGACACAATTACAAATGAGAACCATTGTGTCCTCTTCTTAAGTATTTTTAATGACAAAAGAGAATTTATGTGATGAAGTTCCTACATACTCCCCAGAAAGCATCAGGCTTCTGCAACATTTTCTGTTTCTCAAACTTATGAGGTGCTACTTTGTTTATAATTCATGTTCTGACACAAAGTGCACTGAAACCATACACATTTTTAATGGAACACATGTATGGTGTACAGTAATACATAGACTGAATGCTACACAGTGAAAAGTAAAGTAAATTCCCAAGCACAAATTCTTCATAAAATATTTAAAATAACATATAGTGATGCACTATTTCTATACACTTCATTTACATTGTAATGAAAATGTTAATGCTGTAGTTCATGTCAAAATAACCTATGTTGGAAAGTCTACTGCTTAATAACTGTATAGTGGGTCCTGAAATACAAAGGAAAGCTAATGAGCCAATGTTAGTAGATTGCACTGTGCAGGCTGATGGCCCTACCGTTGTACGTACATCACAGGGCAGTGAGCTTACTTTCAGGCTTGAGGGAGGGTCTGATATTACCTGCATAATCAAAGTCTTCTCTTTTCCAGAGTTTATTAAGACCAATATGGTCTCATGAAATGTCTCCATCACAAGAAAATGTCATTGTCATGTGGAAAAAAAAACCCACCACACAAAAAAATTAGAAGCTCTCTCACCCTCTGAAGATTAAATTATATCCTTCATTCTTACGCAAAGTAAAATCAAGCCCTCTCCCTTATGTTTTAGTCATACTGGCTTCATAACATTTTATAAAACTTAATTGTATGGGGTGAAAGAGTGATATTTCCCTGTGGGAAGTTAACTCATTGCTGCAGACTGCATGGTTTGTGATTTGAAGAGCTGGCTGCAATTGAAAAGAAAACACTAGGATCAGTAAGTCCCCTGTGAGGCCTGTTTACCTTGCTACCAAATTCCATCTTGCCTTGGACCAGAGGGAGACTTCTTCAAAAAACAATTCAGATAATGCTTCTGCACTATTCAAATGAGACCAAACCTAGCATTTTTTTTCTAAAACTCAAGATTCAGAATTAGTATTATCCTTTAAAAAAAAGGGGGTGGGGAAGTCTACATGAACTAAGAGTGTAAAAATTTAACTCTGTGTTCAGTTTTTGATGCTAACCTTCTGAACTATGGTCAATATAAAATAAATCTTCCCCTGCCTCTCTCGATGGATATGAATCTCCTAACAAAGGTATTTAAGATGACTGTCCCAACATGATATAATTCATCATCCCAAAGGTCAGAAACAGATGCCATCCTGTAACAGTGATACAGCAGAAAATCGGCAAGACATGAAACTTTCAGCACACTCAAAGTTCAAAATAGTTTTAAAAGTTGAAGCATATTTCCTGAAGAACAGACTATCAGGAGCTTATTAAGTCTGTTCAGTTTTTAATCTGGCATCTGAACAGACTATCAAATAATATTCTTAGGCTCAGTCTTTATTTTTATGTCATTCAACACTGTCAATCAAATTAGTCTAAAAGATCTTGTAGTGGCAGATGATTAATATGTTGGCAAAACTTTCATTACTCAAGCACAAAAATAAGGATTTTCTCCTTAGAACATTAGGGTTTATCAAAAGATAAAACAGAAATTATGGAGCAAATCCTACAGAATAAAAGTCACCATCATTCTCATTATCTCTTATGCCAAGTCCAAAGGAAAAAAAAAATCTCTTTAACATAAAGGTATTGCAGCATGACTATATGTAAATAAGATTAAATAAACCCCACTATTCATAAGTGGAGTATAGGAATGAAAAGAATAGAACAGACAAGAACAATGTACTGTTGGATATAGAGACTATAGTCACGTATGCTTGGAACAGCTCATACACATCTACAAAGCAAGCCTTTGAAATGTCTGTGATGAAATGTGCATTTATATTCTGCTGTTGACCATGAAGGGTAATTATTACTTTGTAAATTCAATTAACTATTGAATATGAGGGAAAAAAATATTTGTAAAATACATGTTAGATTATATGATTAAAAGCTAATCACCATAAACACAGAAGCCCAGCAGCATGCAGAGGAACAATGTCAGGCTGAGAAACCCCAGTAAATTAGTGTGAACGGGGCACCTGGACCCACTTCCTTGAGGCTATCCAAGGAGAATGGTGAGACCTTTGTCCCTGGTGGAAGCCCACCAAGAGCCAAGGACACTCATTCGTGCTCAGCCTTGCTGAACCTTGGAACATGGAGTCACAACAGCCTTGCATTCATTGAACTACTGGATTCAGCAGCCTCTAACATTTTAAAATAAAGTATTCCTAAATCCCTACAGCTTGAAACAATGACCCACTAGCACAGTATTTTTCTAGCAGACACCCACATTCAGAATCACGTGCCCCATTTTATTTTAAAAAGCCCCACTCTCGCCCTCCACTGACACAATATAATTAGAGGAATCCCTTGGAAATCCTCTCAGCAATAATATGATTTATCTTCTATCAGAACAAGATAATTTTATCTTGCACAATTGTCCTAAAAAGGATGTAAAGAAATTTTGAAGAGGGATCAAGAGTTAGTGTTTTTACCATAAGAAAGCCAAAAGGTGTGTTGTGTTGCTGGTGATCCACAAAGATTGTTGAAAGGAAAAAGGGTGTCGCAAAATGTGAGAGAAGAAAAAACACCTTAACTTTTCCTTTACTTTTTTTTTCTGTTAAGTTGCTGTGATACTGTGTTGACTGTTGGCCATTCCTACTAAACTGATACAAATGATCTGATGTTTTACTTTGCTCATGTCCTAGAGTATACTCTTTGGCTTCCTCAGAAAGCATTCCTACGTAAACACTGAACAACTCTGATTTCTTTTTTTTATCAAATTCCTGAAACTTAAATAGGGAATGCAAAGTTTCACCTGAAGATGATGACACATTTATTGTCTTATGACACTTTCAGCAGAGAAGTGGGAGGATCCCTAATCATAGACATTAGACAGCTCCACAGTTTCTTACCAAATTATGATTGATACAGTGCTAGCTGGGTGCAAACTATGGCCTCAATTCTTAAGTTTCTGTTGAACTGCATTCAGCCCCACATCCAGGCAAACCAAATATCCAGTTACCCACAAAGGTTCCCTAAAACTTGTGCTGGTTGACAGTAGGTCACTCAACAGCTAGGAACTGCCAGAAGATGATAACCCATACCCTCACCACATAGCCTGGGGAGGAATGAGTCCAGCAGTTTTTCTGTCCATGGATTTGCCAAGACAGAGCATTCTTCAGCTCCTTAGGCAATGTAAAGGTGTGATTTTGTTGCTAGAGCTTCATGGTATGCTTAAATATTGTGGACCAAAATCTCCCTTCATATACTTGATAATCAATAATAAACCAAGTAACAAAACATTATCACTGATGAAAAGAGTCAAGCATATGTGTCCACCATATGCCCTAAACTGTTTACATCTGAGAATAAGAAGTTATATGGGGTGATTATCTGATTTAATATATTCTTTCAGCCAGACTAAAGTTTATGGTGCTGAAGCTAATTGATATAGGAGTGACCCCCAAATCTAAGGCTCTGGAAAGAGAAACGTGTAAGTATAGATTCTAGCATGAATTTGGAATATCTTCTTGACCATTTTCAGATTCAACATCTTGAAAGTTACTGGAAAATAAATTTCAAAAATCTAACAATCTAACATTATGATTGAAAACATTGAAATGTTTGAAATTACAGGAATTTCTCTTTTATATACAGCTTTTACTTTGTATGCACATAGAATTTTAATATCATATCAATTAAAGTATTAACTATGTGTTTGAGGCCAAGCTACAGTTGTGGTGGGAACCATCATTATGAACTTCCTGACTTTGGTGAAAGTAAAACCTATATAGGAATATATTATCTCAACTTTTAAAGTTTCAAGTTTGACCTCATAAAAAAATTGAAAGGCAAAAAGCACTACTGATAATTCGTTTCTTAATTAAAGCCACACAATCTTAAAGAGCTCTCCAAAAGATCTTTAAACATAACTTTTTAAAGCAATGATGTGTCCTTGATCAACAAGAACATATGCATCACATTTAATGAGTGATATTTGAATTTATGTAGTTTAAAAATGTATACTAACATAAAAAATGGAATGCAGAAAATAGGAGAAAGATATTCTTTAATTTAGTCCAACAGCAAAGATCTGAACCCAAGCATATTTACCTACCACCACTATTTAAGATGTTTGGAACAAGTTAATGAATTATAACAAAATCCAAGTCTTTTTTTCTCTTCTGAGTTTCACAGCTGGAGCATCTTTTCACTTTGGACCTAAGTTATGGTAGTTGTCAAAAAGAGGATACATTCAACAAGCAGTGGAAAAACGTCAAAAAGGGAAAAACTGCCAAAGCAAACAATAATCTACATGAAAACACACTACAGTAATTCTGCCTTGGTGAAGAATTATGTATAGTCTGTGCGTAAAGACATTTTCTCATTCTTATAGTAACAGTTCAAGACTGACTGAAAGCAGAAACTATATGAGGAACAGATTCACAATAAGATATGTAAGAAAAATTCCATGCTTAAGGTGTCAACCAATAGTGAAGCTTTATTTTCCTTCATATTCTGTTTAACTTTATGCAGTACTCTTTACATTAACCTCTCTGTTCTCACTATGCTCAATAATAGCACTTAAAATATTGTTATTATTTTAAGTATAATACTGTATAAAAACATTTATAGCAGTAAATATAAGAAGCCAAAATACTTTATTAAAACTTCTCAGACAATAACAGCTCAAACTGTAAACCTGGAAAATAGCATAAGTGAAAGCATAAAAGTGATGACATCCACACTTACCAGCTTTTCTGAAAAGAAAGCACTAGGAGTGAGGTAGTTTAGTCTAGTAACTATGTGAGCTAAGCAAAACCTTACTGGAGTAAAACATAGTCCCAGGGTGTTTCACTCCTTTAGATTGTTTGGTCCAGACAAAAAAAAAAGGAAGCAGGGAATACTGAGGTCATATGACACTCAGTTTTCTAGCTCCCAAACTAAGCGCTTCAGCTCAGATTCTCAGGATCAAGCAAAATCCAGAAGACACCTGGGGCAAATCTCACTGATTTTAAAGATAAACTATTGCCAGCTTACAAAAAAATGAAAATATACAGGGGCTCTGCAATTTTTGGGTATAAATGTTTTTTGCTTCTTATGGCTTTTTATGGAAAGAATCTTCCAAATGTATAATGCTCAGGTTAAAAAATTTATTTTATCACTATCTTATGCCTTCATCTGGTATTGTTTAAGGAAATGATGACATTTAGATTCATTTCTCCCCTCATTCTTGAAATCTAGAAAATTGAACAGTAAAATTTGGCTACCTTGTCTTGCCTGTGACTGCAAAAAGTGGTAAATGCAATCTGAGAGATACATGTTCAAAAAGCATTCCTGGAAAGACCATTCTGATAGTCACCTATGCATAAATTAAATTTCATGACTATTAACATGGGACACACATTATGATGCACAGTCCATGTATATTGACAGATAATGAAAGCATCTATTTTCACAGCCAGCATTTCACAGAAAATCAAATCTGAATGAGACTTCAGTAGTATAGATCTTTTGTTTCCAATCATGCTTTGAAGTTATACTGCTAAATATAACATGACTGAAAGGATTCAGGTGAGAGAAAACTGACACACACATATACCTGCTAATGCTAGAAATTTGTACGGCAGGTGGTTCAACTGCCATAACACATGCTTAAAATAGCAGCTTTGCACCTCTGGAAGACAAAGATGTTGAAAAACAAAAATGGATGACAAAAAGTATGTACCAACATGTCAGAATATCTCAACTTTTGCTAAATACAGTCTCTTTTATGAAATATTTATCAAATACAAAAATAAGTTGAAGCTCCAGCTGTAAATGCAAATTTTGGCAATGACTTGAAACAGTCCAGGATTTAAACCTAACAATTTTATGAACAGGAATGTGAAAGGATTGGAAAGTTAAATAAAATGACCCTTTTAGGAAACCTTTAGAGGTCTGAAGTGCTCAGTAGATTTTGGGTGTATATTAAGAAAAGAAAATTGAGACCATTAAAAGCATGAGGGAGCAGAAACCATTCTTCTTTAAAGGGTGGAAAATAAGGGGGAGATTCAAGGCCTGGAGAAATGGGATTACCCTACGTGTTATGCTTCCATCTTCATCTGTGATAGCCTCGGCAGGACCTGTACCCTGACATGCCGGCAGACACATACATGTATCTGTCTTGCTGGCTGATGAAATAACACAAAGTTGTTATGCCTGGATTCACAGTAATGGAGGAATATGTGAAAGAATGTTGTGAGTTTTTTTAAACAAAGGACATGTAGATTTTCAAGTTAGAAACAAGAATAAAGAAAACAAATACGAAAGATTACCAAGTGATTTAATTATTTTATAGAGTGAAAAAATGATTAATTTTATTATTTGAAGAAATATACAACATTCAGATTTCCTACACTGGGGGTAAAAGTAACACTAGCTTTCAAACACTGTTTGCTTTTTTATTACTCCTTACATATTTTTAAAGAGTAATGACTATTATTGGAAGGAATTGACATGATCTTTCCATATTTGTAAAGGCAAACTCTCCCACTGACTTTGGCGCAGGCTGTTTGTAGAGAAAGGATGCTGGGTTGGGCCCACAACAGCTTGCTTTTATTTAAGCTATGATTTTCATTACTGCAGCTCATGTTTGTCATCTTCTAGAGAGTAGTGTGTTCCCTAATCTTTTTCAATACTATATACTTAGGGTATGTCTGTTCTGTGGCTTGGATGTGTGCTGCAACATATGTAAAAATAGCTCTAATTGATTTTATCATACACTTAGGACATGGAATGTTGTGCCCTTAGACCTGCAGTACTTGTTCAGCCATGTAATGCTTTTGCCATTTTGTGCTGTTTACAGGTCCATGGCTATTAGTACATGGGGTAGCTGGTTTATACCAGTCCCAATATGCCTACATGTCCTGAAATTACACCTTTGACTGCAGGGTATACAGGCCAAAAAAGAAGTGCTGAGAGTTGGCTCAACCTGGTGGTTGTATCAGTAGAGATCACTTAGACGAAACCGCTGAGGGATGGAAGGAAGACCTTGGCTGAAGCAGAAAGTGTTAGTTGTCTCGCCATCTATGGGCACTTCTGCCATGTGATGCAGCTGCTGTTGCACAGCTGTTTACCACCACTACAGCAAGGGTACAGGTGTCTCATACTGTATGCCTTAACTGAAGGATTGTGATATATCACATCATGCTACCTGATAATCAGTTTCCAATTTAACAAAACACAATGGCAAGCTGGCTTACTTTGAAACATCTGCTTAACACTGTTATGCTTAAAGTTAGGGGTTTGATTAAGTGCTTTGATGACTCGAAGTCTAACTAGAGAATAAAGACAAGTGACAAAGTGTTAAAGTCAAAACAATCTCATTAATCTTTTTTTTTTTTCTAATTTATTGGAAGATATGAGCTTCTCAAGATTTCATGATACAAAGTTCTACAGTAGAAAGTCAAAGGTGTATTTTGCAGATCATGCGTCATCCTTACATTGATTTTCATTAGTTTCTTAATGTTGAATCAGCCATTATCTATGTCAACATGCATTAAAAGCTACCATTAAATGGCTTTTTATTTATTTAACTTCAGCTTGAGATGTGGAGAGGCCTGCTTTATTGAAGGCTTTCTTACCAAGAATGTTAAAGAAAATTTTAAAATGTTACACCTGCTGCAGACAAAAATAACTGTCCAAGGCTGATACAGAGCTTAAACTTTTTTTGCTTTGATGTGTTTATACAAGGTAGCAATACTTTTAGTCAGTGTTGATCTGCATACTGAAACTGTATTTTTCCCTTTGTTCCATAATTCTGACTATAATACCTGAGATTGCTTTCTTTTTTTCAGAATGACTTAAATGTGGTCAAAAAATGTGAAAGAACAAAAGACAATAGGCCATTTTCCCATACTAAGGGAAAACAGATTAGAATACACAGAATCTTACAGAGCAAAAGCACAGTCACTATGTCCTATTTATATCATCCTTTCATCCCCAGTTTGCTGTCAATGATTTTGCTTGGAATATCTTCCTGAAGAACACTTGTGAGAAGATAAGAAGATAAGCATTGTAGCTTTGCTTCCTTTCAGTCAAATAAATAGCTGTAGGCTTAACTGACAAAAGCTATACTAAACACAAACAGCTTCCATTTGGGATTTTTTTTTTTTTTTCAACTTTCACAGTTCCTTTTCATTGTTTGGGAGATTTGGGTAGGATTTTTTGAGGGAGGAGGGAAGAAGAATCTTGTGGGTAGGTAGATTAATTTCTTATTTACTTGGTTTCCCTGCTGTTTTCAAGGTATTCAGGGGTAGCTCAACCTTTTAAAGCAACACGCAAAAGATAGTTACACCAATGAGATCAGTGGTCTGGATTCTGAGAATTGTTTAAATTCTTCATCTTCAGTTTCAAAGATTTCAGATTCCCAGTCTGTAACAAGCGAAATCTACTAGATGTAATGATAAAAATAAATCTATCTTTTTTTAACTCATGTTCGCTTGGCAAAAGAAACAGAAGTGTGAGATGAATTCAGTCCTGCCTTATAAATCATCAAGAAAAGCTCTCTCTTTTGTTTAGTGTGTAGTTTTAATAAAGAATAGTGGTGCATTGGTATATTTGGTACAATGGGATAAAAATCTTCATTATGTATCCAGGCCAAGTGGTTACAAGTGAAGTTCTTTTGCTCAGAACAAAATAATGGAAAATACTGAAGTCATTAAGCATCGATAAACTCATGACACTGATTTGGGACCTTTCAGTTATTTTCAGTATAACTACATTATTTGCTGAAGTATATTTTGAGGATTTCAGCACAGGAATATTAGTAGAAAAATGCTACTACTTATTAGTTGCACAAAGATATCAGATGAATTAGTTGAATAATTGTGTACAGTACTTGGATTTGTAATGGGCTGCCCTGTCCAAATAATTATCCAAACAGGAGTAACAGTAAAGGAAAAAAATTAAAAATAGCTTAATTCTATTTTAAAGATTCAAAACTTACACTTGGGTATTCTTGCCCAGGACAGCAAAATGGTGAAACATGGGCTTCCTTTAAGGCATGGGAGAACTCCCTTAGAAGTCAGGGGGACTGCACTGTTTCCTTTAAGTTACAGAGGTATTTAAGTGCTTTGCTGTAGTGCCTGCCATAGTACTGGATAGGGCTTGTATTCCTGAGTTCCTCCATCAAGCAACTGCATTTCAGGGAGCACTTGCCCCCATAGTTAGCTTTAATAACCTGGCCTGTTCGGAGATACTGGCATGTGACAGCTATACTCCACTGCAAGATCATGTGTTTCAGGATGAAGACCGCCTTTAATGACACATGAATGTACCAAAGTCTGTATTCTCCTCTATTATACTCACATTAGTATGCACAAGTTATTTTGATAAGAACTATCCTCAGTCACGTATACTTAGCATAGCAATTTTATTTCAATTCCATCGTAGGCTAAATTCATTCATTAGTTTTGTTTAAGTTCAGCCAAAGTAAGTGGAACCACATATACAGTCAAAGTGAACCCTATACTAAAGCTACCTTGCTGAAATTGCAACAGATTCTTGAAGAAAGTTTTACTAGCTCATAAAAATCTTTTCATGCATGTGTTCATGGAGAGCTATACAATTTATGTCTGCTCAAAATCTCCACTGAATTCTTTCTCTGTTTTTTTCACCCTCTGACTAAACTTTGGCATGACTAAAAGAAAAAAAAAAGTCCATTTGTACTTGACAATCCTTGAGAGAAACTTAATCTCTCTATCAGCACTGGCATGTGCGTTGTACTGTATACATCATGCCTGCTCTGAAGCAGTTCTCTCATTCCTTCAGGACAACTCCTTTATGAGCGTCTGAGTACTGAACAGAACACGTATAAACCAACTGGCAGATGTTCTTAGTAAATCATTGAGAGACTCACATTAAAAATTAGCCACCTGTGTATTTATCTGTTCTTTTCTACATATCAATAAATTATTTAGAACACTGAAATGTCTGTTTGAATTTATCAGTATATTCTTGTTCGTAGGTATTTCTGTTCTAGTTTCCCAGGAATCTAAAAGATAGGAGAATCCTTTAAATATAATTGCTGATTTATAGCAAATAGCATAATCTCTGGCTGCAGTAACACAATTTCTGGCCAAAAAAACCCCAAACTCTTTAAATTAATCAAGGTATTCAAGTTTCATCTGTTTTACTACTTGCTTGTTTCTTCAAAATAACAGATGCCACCTGTCAAATGTACAGGTCCAAAGCAGTCCTAATATAGTCCTTCTCTTTGGGGACAGACAGAAATTTGCTACTTGCAAATTCTAATGAGTTTAGTTTTTCTTTTAAAAGTGGTTCACTGATAATAGCAACACAAAACATGGTCTTTTTTACAAGAAAGAGCTAAGCTGCAGTAAGAGAATTACGCGACCAGTTCCTACTGCTGAGAATCTTGTTTGACAATTGAAATTCCTGAAATTCAGTAGCAGTCAAATCTAGTGTCTGTTATATTTTTGTCCTCCTGATTCTTGTCACTATGGCATAATTAAGCTAACTGAAAGCTATATGGTTTTTTGGCCCCTACCCAAGCTCAGGAAAAGTTTATGAGATAGTTAGAAACTATGAAATTAACAATTTCTAAATACGTGCACATCTGGAGATCAAACAGATGATCAGACCCCTGGCACTTAGATGAAATCTGGCATTAGGTACTATAAATGGTGGTAGTTCTTAAAGTTCTTAAAATTTAAATCGCCTCCATCTGCAACTAATCAGCTGCCTCCCAATTGTACATGTGAGATGAGGGATCAAATAATAGCTTGAAGATCACCTGGTCCTCATAAAAGCCTGCTAGAAGCTGGTGAATAGGCAGGTTGGCTCTGGCAAGAGTGTTTGGGTTGACAGAAAGAGCGTGATTGACACCTTGAGCTTCTGTTGAATTACTTTGTTCTGAAACAGGCAAACTTTGTGTCTGAGGGAAAAGGACTGAAGTTTTGTACTAGGAAGTATTTCAGCTGAACATGGTTTGATACAGTACTTACAGTTAGGGGTTTTTTTTTTTCAGGAGCTTGATTTTTCTTATGAGCAGATTCCAAACTTGCTACAAATAACTAGGTCAATATGTAATTAGGTTCTTGCTCTGATTCGTCCTGTCTCTTCTTTACAGTAAAAGCTGCTTAGGGATGTTAGTGAAATCAGGTGATAAAAATAACATACATGGGAACATTTTCCCTTGTAATAAAGGACTTCAGCTTCGCTATCAGAGGGTTCTCTAAACACTCAGTATAAGAAGAAAATCATATCTTCCCAAGGGTTTGATCTTCACTTTTTCTTCTTGGAAAAAGAAAGCTTTGAGAGGTTTCATAGCTTTGAATTCTGAGCTGAGACAGGTACCTGCCAAATTGTCAGAAGGGTAAATGTTAAACCACCGTGTGTTGCTTCATCGTTTCTGACTGTCCAGCTTCTTGAGCACGGAGCTACCTGGAAATTCCCCTCTGTAGCAGACAGTAGCCTCATGCACCGGCTAACGAGACCCCATACCTACGCTGAGTACATAAGTGTCCAGAGAGTGGGATACCCAAAAGTTTGGCTGACTTTGCTATTATCATGTTAGACAACTTAACATGTCTTGGTATGTTCATACATAACTTGGTAGCTCTGCTCCACTGCTAAGGTTAGGAGAGGATAATATTGTATTGACACGAAAAGGGAACCTTAGTGGAGAGTGGAAATAAAATGTGTCTCTCAAAATCAGCTTACTCTTGATTGATGTTACTGAAGAAAGTTACATAAGAGTGAAATGGAGATGTTGAGGTTCAGATGTGAAATAAACCAATTAAACTATGCTGTTTGATATCAGATGAAGTCACACATGATGACCTGGTCAGACCAACAGCATTAGTGCATAAGAGCAGAAACTCCATCAAAACCAGATGCTACATCAGTGTTTAACTATCATAAGCATAATACATTTGGAAGTAAGTACTGTGAACAAGGTATTGTGAACTCATCCTCTATTTTGAATATAAGCACAATGCCCTGAAGGAAGCATACAACTTAAACCATAGTCTTAAAAAAGATGAATAGCACTATATAAATAGGGGGAAAAAGGAGATTAAAAAAAAATCCAACCCTTGTTGCTATGTTACTAGTCTTTGGAGCAAGATCATGCACACATGGAAATCAATGTCAGTTCTGCTTTTTTAGTTTTCCTCCTGTGTCATAACTCTCATAGTTCCTGGCTGGGAAACAGATGATAACACAGCCAAGTCTTAATAAACTCTGAGTGGGGTACTCCAGCTGAACAGAGCATATTTTGAGCAAAGAGATTCAGTAATTGCTCATAGCAGGAATTGTAGACTTTTATTAATTGTATGCTGAGGCTGGGGAGTGCGTTAAGGCACTTGGAATGTGTGATATGGAAGCCAGGAGAGCTTCAGGAGACACCATGGCTAAGAGGACACATTTCTGAGGCATTACTTATTCTACTTCTGCAACAAGGGATGAGGGGGAGGGAAAGCAGTGCCACAGCATCAAGATCAGTGTTGCAAGAGCATGGCTTCGTTGTACTAGATGCTGCTGAGGCAGAATGAAACAGTCCTGACCCCAAAGAGTTGCAGTCCAAGTGAAAAAATACAGGAAATGCATGGGATCACAAAGAGGAACATGTGAGGAAATGTGTTTTCGTTCAGAATAGCACACAGGAATCTCACCCAAACCGGTGTCTTAACTGCTTTGCTTCCCATCTCATGGAAGCACTGAAATCTGGTAAACAGAGCAAGTATACTGAAATTAAAATCTATGTAATGAAGAAATCTGTCCCAACCAGTTTACATCTAAGAAACAGTAAAAGCAGTAAGTTAAACTTTCACTTGTTCTTGCTTGCACTTGAGCGAGTTTAGGGGAAGGTCGCCAAAATGATTAGAGGGCTGGAGCATGTGATATATGAGCAGAAGCTCAGAGAACTGCACTTGTTCATCTTTAGAAGGAGAAGGCAGAGAGGACATCCTATTGCTACCTTAGGCTACCTAGTTTAAAATTAGCCCTGCTTTGAGTGTTGGGGTTGACCTGATGACCTCGAAAGGCCTTTTCCAACCTTTGATTATATGATTGTAGGAACAAGGGCTGGAAACTGTCATAAATGAGGATTCTGCAAAAAGTATTTTACCCAATGAACTTAATATAAAGCACCATGATATTGTGAAAATCAGAACAATTACCAACACTGCTATGACACATTTTGGGACTGAAGATAAAATAGATGAGGGACCACAAAGTCCTTAGCTTATGTTTGACAATATGGTTCAAAGGCAACAAAAAAGCCAGCTGTATGGTTTCAAACATCCACAAATATTAGTATAGTTAGAAAGTTAGCTGTTTAAAAAATCCCCAAAGGGAAAACAGACACTTCCCCCGCCTTTCCAAATCAAATACACAGAGCTGTTATTGCATAAGCATTTTGTTCAATTTATTTGTCTTTCTAGCACTTAACCTCAAAACTTGTCTCTGCAGATAGATTCAGAAAACTTTTTCAAGTCCTAAAAGATTAGGGCCATACACAAAGTATAAGCAAAATATTTTCTTTATTTTCCCAAATGGAAACTCTGGAGGTATTCCTCAAAACGTGTAATTCAAATACAAGCTATCAGCATACATGTGTCTGGCTGGACATGACTGTAATAATTAACAGTGATATTTTCTTTTTTGCCCAGATCAAACCCAACAATTGCCAGTGTCTTTATGATACTCAGGATATTCACTAGGAGTTAAATCCTCCTCTTCTCCAGGAAGTCTTTCGTCTGAATATATTTTAATAAGGCAGATTTGCAAAGGTTGTAGGAGGAAAGGAAACCTCTCTTTCTCTGCCTGATCAGACTGTAGAAAGGCAACTGAAGCACTCCGTCTTCTCTACCCAAACAGGTTATCATTACTTTGGGTAGATACCTTGGATTTAATTCATATCATATTATTTCATATTTTGTGATGAAAATTATATGTCTATATAGGTCTACTGTCTATAAACAGAACAACGGTGACTAGATCATAATCTACAACAAAGACATCTACATTTATTCATTGAATGCCACTATTTTTTCTTGAAATCACTATAACAATATATCAAGGTGGATTCATGGTATTTTGGCCATAATCCAGTTTGGACAATGACATTCTTCCCACTAAAACTTCCGTGTAAGTAGTGCAAGGACATCTAAGGGCATGGCTTGGTCCTGACATGTTTGCTAGGCTGCTATTTTTCATTAGTATTTTCTGCGCATAATCAAACAGTGCTATTTTTTCCCCTTAAACCAAGAACAGCTTGAATTCATTACTTTTTTGTCAGCTGTTTATTTAATTTGATCTTTTTCCATTTGAAAAAAGGCTATATATGACTCTTAACATTTTCCCTCAAAATAGATTCTTCAAAACTTTTTTATTAAAAGTATTTATGTTTATGAATAAGCAAATAGTCTTTCTTATACTAAAATTTGTTCACCACATTAACGCTCAGAATTCTGCTCTCTCAGGTACATGTTTTAATAGGGTTGCTTTTCAATTTAGAAGATCTTCTAGAAAGAGTAAACAGATTTTTTTAAAAAATTGGTCTTATTAAGATAATATATTTTGGAAGACATTGTTTTTAATTAATTAAAAAGGTCTTTCTTTTTTTAAGGAAAAATATAGTTCAGCAATTTGAATGCTAACACAGGTAGTAAGGGAAATCTGCTTACACATGTAGCTGCAAGTCCTGTAAGACAGCAGAGATCCTATGAGGGAATAAAAGTGTCTGAAGCAATTTAAATATGATCCATGAATGAATTATCAGTGGATTAGCCCCTCACCTTTAACTTTTGTGACATTACTCACATCTCATCTTGACATCTATAATGGAATATTCTGCTATTCAATTGCTTAAAAAATGTCTGGTTTGACTTCCAATTGACCTCTGATGAGAGCTGATCTCTTCAAAAGGGCTTAACAGTTGTAGATTAATTCATCTTTCTGTAAGAGACTAATGATAGGTGGAAATTATTTCTATAAAGTAGAAAAAATACAGCAGAAAATATTTCCTGAGATTAAAAATAATGAAATAAATATTGCTGGGCTTCCTTCCTTCCTTTAAATCTATAGAAGTATTTTAATCCAAGCAACCATAAGAAATAATTCTTAGGCGTTCCTCCAATCTACTAAAAAAAACCATTATTACAGGGGAAAACCCAATAAATTTAAAGGAGGAACACATCTGAACTCAGAACCACACTGATAATGGGATATATATTATTTCTCACCAAAAAAATTATCTGAAATGGTATTTCAAAATACCACCCTCTGCAATCCTAGTAAATAAAGTATTTAGAAGGATATCTTAAATATCTTAGACACACATCTGATAAATGGTAGCTCTAGAACCTGGAATGGCACTTATGAAAGCTCCTAATTAAAGAAAAATACATCAAGATTTTTCATACTATTCCCTATGAAGTCTATGAGCGAGATTCTGGATTCAGAAATATAAAAGGGATCAGCACCTGGATCCACAGCAGTTGATTTGTAATGATGAGCAAGGCCCAAAAAACCTGACCCTAAGTTGTCCCTTAGGACAACAATATTTCTCCCTTTCATGTAACAGAAAATATTGATTACCGCATATAATGGCTTATATAGAGGATATATATCATTATCCTGTTAACCTTTGCTCCCCCACAGCTGGTAGGATTCATGTCAATTCAGCTACATTAAAATACAAGGGCACTACAAAACTGCTAATAGAGATGTTTTATTAAGAAGTCAAATACAAATAAAAAACCCACATATATAATATAGTTGAAGGAGGCTGAGCTTATTCTCACTGTTTCTCATTCAAATGAATTATTTGAAAGTAGAACACCATTAGCATGTGTCATGAGGACCAAAATTCATCTGGAAAAACATTTTTTTATGTTGAGGACACAGGATTTTTGAACTGATTACTAGTGGGTATTAATTTAAGCCAAAGATCTTTTATGTGTCTTTGTGTTTGGGTGTCAAATATGATACTATCTGTTGGGCTGGAAGTCCAGCATTTGGGAAACTGTAGGACAGAAAATCCAGGAAATTCTAAAACTTGCTCTGTACTACATTGGATTAATTCCTTAAAGATATGGTGCCAGCTACTAGTACTGACTATGCATAGACACTGTGTGTTCCTTGGGTCTTTACTTGACAGGAATTTTGAAAGAGTTGCCTAAATAATAATGTTTAAATATGTTAATTTAGAATTAAAAAATACAACTGAGAAGCAGTCTATTATTACTCTCCTTTGGTGAGAAAATCCAAACATTTCTAATCCATCACCCTAGCAGAGCTCTTTCTTCTCATGGTGCACAGATACTTACAGTGACAAGGATCAGGATGCTAAAACCTGGTCAAACAGTTTTTCAGATGATTATATATCGCAACTGATTCTGATCTCCTCTACACTTTTATTGTATTTCAGCAATTACATGTAATACATCATACCACAGGGAAAATGGGGCCTTGGAAAACAGATTTATCCGCATACAATGAATTTCTCAAGGTCTTTGTCTGAGCAACCACCTTTCCAGTATGCTTTAACATTAAATCTGCTCGCTTCAGAGGGTCAGAATTTCTGCCTTCCTCAGCATGGAATTGTCTTTAGGGTAATGATGAAGAGCATACAGATGAACAATTTTCTCCAGGTGTGACAACTCTTAAGTTTTTTTACTTGAAAGATCTTCAATCCTTCCTTTTCATTCTCTCTCTAGAAAAATCTTACAAAGTAGCTGTCTTAGTGACTCATCAGAACTAACATGTCTAGCATCAATATTTACTACCAATCTTCAGATGGCATAGACCACAATAGCTCCCTTAATATAAAATGGACTATGTCAATTTATACCAGGAAAGAATACATAGTGGGATGTAATGTTCCAAATAAATTCAAAGACCCTGTTAGAAGAATCACAGAGAATCATAGAGAATAATAGAGAATCATAGAATTGTTTGGGTTGGAAGGGACCTCTAAAGGTCATCTAGTACAACCCCCCTGCAATAAGCAGGGACATCTTCAACTACATCAGGTTGCTCAGAGCCCCCTCCAACCTGACCTGGAATGTTTCCAGGGATGGGGCAGCCACCACCTCTCTGGGCAACCTGGGCCAGTGTTTCACCACCCTCAGCCTAAAAAATTTCTTCCTTAGATCTAGTCTGAATCTACCCTTTTTTAGTTTAAAGCCATTCCCCCTTGTCCTGTCACAACAGGCCCTGCTAAAAAGTCTGTCCCATCTTTTTTATAAGCCCCCTTTAAGTACTGAAAGGCTGCAATAAGGTTTTCCCAAAGCCTTCTCTTCTCCAGGCTGAACAACCCCAACTGTCTCAGCCTGTCCTTATAGGAGAGGTGTTCCATCCCTCTGAAGAAGAAATGTGATTGTTTACATCAAATCATATGACTTATCAAACTTCAGCCATTTTGATTTTGAGTTAAAGAGCCTCTGTTAAAGCTATTCTTCATGTTAAGAATCTCATGCCTTACTACGTTAGTTCCTATGCTGCAGTTTAAATCTTGGTCTTCACAGGCATAGAACTTTACCAAGCTTTTTTTAAAAAGGACTGATTGATTGCACCAACTAGCCTGGGTTATAAAATTAATAATGAGGAAGAATGTACCTTCCCCCACCTTTGAATCTGAAAGTATTTTCTGTTTTGAATCTTTGGATCAAAAGATAATTGGTATAATCAAAATCAGCTATTTTCATTCACTGCAAGAACAGCAGAAAACAATTGAGTCTATAGTTTTGGAAATATTCTCCACAAGTCTATGACTGGGAACTAAGGGAGAAATTCTGTTTCTCAACAACTGTGAAACAGTGAAGACAACAAACAGATACATACAATCCAGTCTGTGTTTTATTAGAAAGATGATATATTATATTACTGCAACACAGTTTTTAGCTAACTGAATATACCTAGTATTTTAAAGGGACAGAAGCTTTTCAACATAAGCTGAGATGAAACTTACATTTATTATGTCGGCCAACTATCTTATTTCAGTAAACAAAACATGAAAACTCATTTAAATAATACGTTACAGTGTTTAGTTAATAAGATACAGAAACCACCAAGACATTAAGAAATGACTGACAGCAAGCAAAGGACCAACAAATACAGAAGAAAGAGGATCTGCTGGGAGAATTACATGCTAGCCTCTACCTTCTAACTTAATTCTAGACCTTTTATTAGTCATTAATGTGCAAGTAAAAAAAATAAACAAAAAAAACCCCAGCAGTAGAAAAGACAGAGTAACTTTTTACGACTAGGTTCATGGGCAATATGCTATGTGCATCAGCCACACAGATCAAGATATATGTACAGTGACTGTACAGAGCCCTTTTCCAGTATGCAAGATCAGTAAATTATCTTCTATAGGAAAAAACATTATCTCTCCAAATGTAGGATCCCTAGAGCTTCTCATAAAGAAGAAAGTGTATGGAAGTTCTCTACTTGTATACCAGCAATGTGTCCCACTATCCACCTTCCTTTACACAGTTCTCTGTGGGGACTTTGCAGGATGAAGAATAAATACTGCCTTCAGCTGATTTTTCTTTCTAAGGAATCTGTATGGTTCAAAACTTCATTATCCAGGCTACATCCAACACAGAACAAACCAGTCCTGTATCTTGATCCTTGGAAATCACTTCCCTAGGGAGTGCTGATTTCCCTCCCCCTCGCCACCCATCTACATGGCAAAGATGACGCCATGCTCATGTTACCATTAAACTCCTAACTTTTAGGAATTTTGAACTCTTATTTATGCAGTGCAAGACAATTTCATTGTATGAATGTTTTGACTCTATATTCTGTAAACTGCACTTTTTTCCCCGAGTGTCTTTAGGTGTTTGTCTTGTTAATTGCCTACTGCGACATGCCCTACATCTTTGTGATCTGAAGTGGACAAGTTTGAGTATTTCCCTAATCTTACTAATGACTGACAATTCTGTTGCCGTCGTTGAGCTGCTGCTATTTCCCCAGGAAACAAGGTATGTGCATTCACATTAGCTGCCTCCTTATCCATCTGTTAATTTGTCTCCTCACATTCTCTTCCTAATCACCTTTGAACATTTCAAACAAATTTGAAAGAAGGAGAAAGTCTAAAAAACCATTAAATCCCTACAAGTTTTGTGAAAATAGCCATCTGCCTATTGGAAAGAGATTTGAATTAGCAGTCCTGTTGTGGGAAAGACAGATCAAATTCAGACAGATAGGACTCATTGATCAGACAGACAGAACTATATATTGCACTCAGACAGATGGCTGGCTTGCCAACATGGCAACAAAGAGCATGTGTACTTCTGGATTATCAGCAGCACGTGTTAAATCTTTCCTAATTGCTGCCTGTGTCCTGCCATGGTTACTGCTGCAGGAAGGTTTGGGTACTAAAGAACACCAATCCATAAGAGATCAGCCTTCATTAGCCTCACAGCACATTGGAAATTCCTTTTTTTATTTTTTTTTCCTTTTATATTTGCTTTGAAGATTTACAATATCGAATCAGAATAAGTTTGTATTATTATTCTTTTCTTAAACCAAACCACTTTATCAAACAATGTTCAAGACATAAAAGCACCTGGAATCTATCTAGATGTGTTCTCCTTTATTTGAATCAAAGTCAAACAAAAAGGAAAACTTTTTTTCACAAATGTATCTGTTCAGAATGTCAGTCATAGCCCTTTTAAGAAAAAATATGACAAAAAACATACTGATGAATATGCTATTTATAACATGTGAATTGTATATCTGAAGTGTGATGATTAATGCGATAAGTCAACAATATATTTGCTGAGTTTGTACTTCCTAAACTATTTCAACTTCAAGACAGCAAAATTTTTCTTATAAGAAATTTGGAATCACATTTTCCCTTTACCTACTATAAAGATAATGGTCTTCAAGAACATTGCACAGCTGTCAAGATAATTATGTTTTGAAGCTCAGCTTCTTTTATTGATCATTGCAAGTTACTGTAACTGCAACACTTAGAAGCCATTGTATGACAAGTGAAGACATGGAAGTTATACTCCTCAGTGGAGAGAATTGAGGTGGAACAGAAAGGGGCTGTCTGCCAACGTCTCACCTGACAAACCTAGAGACCACTGAGATCTGCTCAATCACCTCTTCTTATTTCTTCCATTAAACATTTCCCTTTTATTGGGAAAGGAGAAATACAGATCTGTCTATGCTGACTTTGTACTGCATAGAAGGAATCCCCAATGTCCTCCTGAAGACACATTTTCATCCTTCTTTGCTTCACAGAGTGGAACAGACAACTTCACGCAGGTCAGGCTCTGGCTGACACCATTACTGGGACCAGCTCTGACACTTTTAAGGATGCTGCCCACACCTGCAACGGGGTGAACCATGGCCTGTGACAGGGTGTAGTACACACTTTACTCAGCCACTATCCATCATATTTGGGAAGTCGTGGCAGTCCGGTGAAGTTCCCACTGACTGAAGAAGGGGAAACATCACCCCCATTTTTAAAAAAGGAAAAAAGGAACACCCGGGGAACTACAGGCCAGTCAGTCTCACCCCTGTGCCTGGGAAGATCATGGAACAGATCCTCCTGGAAGCTATGCTAAGGCACATGGAGGACAGGGAGGTGATTCGAGACAGCCAGCATGGCTTCACCAAGGGCAAGTCCTGCCTGACTAACCTAGTG
>NW_008825150.1:6242240-6255380 GCF_000699105.1 Pygoscelis adeliae
GGAGAAGAGAAGGCTTCAGGGAGACCTTATTGCGGCCTTTCAGTACTTAAAGGGGGCTTATAAAAAAGATGGTGGCAGTCTTTTTAGCAGGGCCTGTTGCGACAGGACAAGGGGGAATGGCTTTAAACTAAGGGGGGCTAGATATAGACTAGATCTAAGGAAGAAATTTTTTAGGCTGAGGGTGGTGAAACACTGGCCCAGGTTGCCCAGAGAGGTGGTGGCTGCCCCATCCCTGGAAACATTCCAGGTCAGGTTGGAGGGGGCTCTGAGCAACCTGATCTAGTTGAAGATGTCCCTGCTTATTGCAGGGGGGTTGTACTAGATGACCTTTAGAGGTCCCTTCCAACCCAAACTATTCTATGATTCTATGATTCCATACAGGATATAATGACCGGTTAGAGTATGCAGTGCATAATGAGTGGCTACAATAAATTAAATGTTCATTTAGCATGACCTTATGAAATCTTTTGATGAAAATATTAATGATTTATAAGCTGCTTAAACAGCTTTGCTTAACCTTCCTATCATTAAAATTGATCCCTTGTGGCTACAAAGTAGAGAAAAATGAAAGAAGTGTAAGATCCTCCTTTAGTTTTCAGTTCTGCCACAGATTTCTTGAGTCTGTATAACTTGCCTTGTTTTGTGTCTTAGCACCCACCTCTAAACTTCAAGGTGTCTTTTAAGGATACTTTAATTAATGTTTGTAGGGTGCCAGAGTTGCCTAACTGATCCCGGGGGAATTAATTATACCTACAAAGACCAAAATAGAGTCAGGAAAGTAACTAGCTGAAAAATATTGGAAGTGTTAGTTCATTACTTATACTGCATAGAGTTTATACCAAACTAATTATTGAACTTCCTTTCTTTTCCTACTGCTCATTATACAAATCCCACCACTGCACTCCTTTCAGTTTCGTTCCGGACTAATCCTAAACTGTAGAGGTACAAAGTCCTAGCCCATGAGCAAATCATTCACAAAGATGTAGTTTATTAAGTAGTATTTAATTTAAAATGGAGTTTTATTTAGTCTTTGGCTTCCTACTGAAAGATGAGACAGTGTTATGCAACGGGGAAATTTTGTTGTGAATCCTGTGTGGTCCACCCCAGGATAAAAACCTACTGCTGCTACAAAGACCTGGGTGAGTCACAGGGTAGCAAATACATCATCTGAATTCCTTTGTGCACAGACTAACAAGCCAAGTCTCCTACCCAGTGCACACAAGTGACATAGTGATTTTGATACTTACGCCTTTGCCAAAAATTCCGGAATGAAAAGTCCTAGCTATTATTTATTTTTAAGTTGATTTATAAAAGGCTGTGTTTCTACAGCTGAAAGTTCATATTTAATTCTATGAAAATTCTACAAAAAAAAGTGCAGATAGTATGCTCTGTTTCCATGGAGGGGAATCACAGTAATACAGCATGCGGCTGGGGGATGAAGAGGGAATGTGAATTAGAGAAATCCTTGTTGCCTAATTTATGTACAGAGGGCCCTCTGGCTGCAAGGTGCTGTGTCACTAACACAGAGAGGAGCTTGTAGTAGGCTGTTTGAATGGAAGGAAGAAACCATGGGTTTCAATAACCACTGAGAGAAAATACAAACCAAAAATCAGCTGTACAAATAGGAAACAATAGTTCTCTTCAGATATCTAGCTCTGCCTAATGCTAAATTACTGGAAAGATCTAGGAGTGGAAAAAGCAAGAAATTTAGTTGTGAGGTATAATGAAAATACATCATTGTAGTTCCAGGTTTCATTCTGTTAATTTATTTCCATTAATACTGAAATTTTTTTTAGATAAAAACCTACAAACAATAACTTCTCCTGGGGGAATTGAAAAGCTTCTCTGAAAAACAATGCAAATTACTGTGAATCCCTCAGTTGGAGACTATAACTATTTTTTAATCACTTGTCAGGTTTTGTTATCACACTTAGACTTCATAGCTGTTCACACTGGAGCAATAAAGTTGACCTCACAGAGCAAGACCAAAGGAATCTCAACCAGATCTTGCCAATGGATTGTGGACAAGTTGAAATGAGGACTACTGAAAACCAAAGGTGTGACTGAAATGGGAATGCATTGTTCTGACCTCTGCACTTGCTTGTTCAACTCAGAACTTCAAAGGCGAGACTAACATGGGAGGATACAGCACAAAAGGTGTAAAATACCAAACCAGATAAACATCTATAAAATATTGAACAAAGTTTTCTCCTAAAACAATCTCTCCATTACACTTTAGGTTTTATTCCTCTATTTTCAAGGTCTTGTTATGGTTTCAGGTGAAATGATAACTTTTGCAAATTCACCACAGTGGGACAATCTGTTTTCTAGTTTTTCATTATGACTTTTTTTTAAGATTTTTTTACCTTTCACAGACTAAAGCCAGGTCCAATATCTAAATTTTACTGGAAAATATTTGCTAAAAGTTTTGATTAATATTATTTAAATGTGTCATTTCAAAGAAGTTTTACCAAGACATTTTCTAGTCATTGAGAAACTTGTTGAAGTATATAGCAGATGTATTACATCCAATCAAAAGTCTACTTAGCCCAGTAAATTGTTTCCAATAGAGTCTAAATGTGAATGTCTAAACAAAACATAAGAAGAAAGTAAAATTAAAATCATACAACCCCATAATACTTTCAACAGTTTGATTCTTGGTCTTCCTGAGATGAAAATGATGTCCCTGATGGCTTTCACTTCCAGGAACTTCCTCAGCCTTGCTCTGTATTCATGCAGAATTTACCACCAAGCAGCTGTGGCAAGAAGTTTTATAGCTTAGGTCCTTCATAATTTTATTTAAGAGGCAAAGCCTGTGTTTATTTGTTTGTTCCCTTTTTCTTTCAGTATCTTTGATGTTCCCTAGTTTTCTTAGTGGAAGAGAAGGTGAAAAACAGTCAGTATTCACCCTCTTCTTGCCACTCATGATTTTAAAGATGAAAATTCCATTACTTAGACATTAAATGGATACATTAAAATACCATCTTATTTCTGCCAAACTAAAATATTTATGGCGTTGCTTCTTTATTTTGCCATAGCCATATTTTAAGCACAGATTCTGCAAAGACTGAAATTTCCAATTCAATTACATCATACTAACATGTAAGAAAAGATCTCAAAGGATAAGGAAAGAGGAGTAGTAAAAATGCTACAGGTTCTCATGCTTATTTAAAAGTTTTTTTGTTAGAGTCAGAGGAACTACAGAATAACATTTTTTATCTTGGTGAAGAAATTATTCTCTTTCTTTTTTGAGTACTTTTTCTTTCTTACAGTGGCTAATTAGGTCTATGGAAAAATGTTAGTTCCTTAATAATCTCTGAAGTATAGGGATTCAATCCTGATGAGTGTTTACAGAAAAAAAACTCCAACAACTACATACCAAATCCTGGGGTTTGGTAGTTGGTGTTTTTTGTTGTTTTGTTTTGTTTTGTTAGAGTCTCTGAATTTGGAGAGGACAGGAAGTTCTATTGCATGGAGAAACAGGATCATCTTCAGGTACAAGGTGTGTGGATTCTCATCAGGCAAGGAAAATGCAGCAAGTAAAGAAATAACAAGATACCGTTATCTAGCACACACTACGTGTTACAGAATGCATGTTATCACCTGAAAGCTGGATTATGGACATTTTTATCAAGAAACATTGGGAACTGGCTTCCTTTCAGTCTCTTTCTTCAATATTATAAAATGTTTCATGAGTATCATGTTCAGACAAGGAATAAACATGCATGTGCTGGACAGAGTAGGATTTAGCTCACAATTAATACAAGGAAAAAGCTAATCAATGCATGTATTTTTGCCAAATAAGAGCCTTCACATCTGATCCTTTTCCACAGTTTTCTGGTCAAAGTGTAACAGAAATGGCACACTGCAGTGCTAAGAACTTTCATTTTTTTCTCCCTCCAGCTGTAAATCTTTGTAACCTGTCATTTCATACATTATATTTCTATTTTTAAAAGAGGTCATCTTTTTTTTTTTTTTACTAAATACTGGCAACGTTATAACAACTGCAAAGGCTGGAAAAGATGATTTATGGTCATGATCAGTAACCAGTCATTAAGACTCAAGTCCATTAATCTTTAAATGGACAAGGTGGTATTATAGCAGGCTTTCATTTTAGTCTCGATAACAAGTTTTGGATATTCATGGAAAGTAAAAAAATCAAACCTAATTCATATAAAATATATTCAACATAGCTATTGCATTATAAAATAGCTCAGTTATTAGAGATAATCCTTGTTCTTTAAAACTTTACAGAGATTTTTTCACATTGATATTATAAGTAACATTTTATTGTAAATTGGGAATCTTTCCATTTACTTCAATGAATTTTGCATTATCCAGTAACAGTGTAATAGTTTGCCTTACATTACTAGAAATTACTATAGTTCTTTTACTTATGTATATTTTTAAATATGTATCAACTCTTTTGTCCTTTTTGTTTTCCCCAGCTCTGCCTGTGTTGCTCACCATTATACATGCAGTAGAACAGAGACTATACTACAGCACATGTTCTGGGGGTCAGATCATGCCCTATATGTGACTTAATTCATTGTGTGATTAAGATTTAGAAAGGTGGCAGGGTCCTTGAGCAAGAGTAATCGAAAAAGTTATGTTGTGGACCACATTGAGGAAAGAAAACAAGAAGTTTGTCAAGCACTGGTTAAGGCAGAAAACCAGGGAAAAAAGCGAAAGTCTTGGAAGAAAATAGGCAACCATTTGAGAGAATGTGTTAGAAAAAGAGGAAACACAGGCCCAGAATAAACCTCTTGATATTGGATAACGTGAAGAGAGCTACCTTTTGTGACTTAGACTTACCCTGCTGTTAAGTTATTATGATCTCAGTACAAAGACACTGAAATCACTGTGAATCTTTCTATTTATTTGAATGAATTTTGCGTCAGCCAGTGGCAGGGAATCACACTGCATACTGCATCATGATCCATCCATTTTAGAACGTGGTAAAAAATGTGCGGGATGAATACTTTCCTGTCTTTACGCATTGCTAATCACTTTAGTAGCAAATATTTTTGTATACAATTAAATTCTAACAAATCTATTTATACTACCTGCCCCAAACTTTGCAATAAATGACCTGCTGTTGCATACTAAACTTCCCGTGACTCAGAATATAATTTCTGAATCGCCTTTGCAATTTTTTCCTGTGTCTTTTTACATCTGTCATTCCCACCATAACCTGTCCTCATGTTATATCATCTCATATCTAGGTGCAAATTAGTATCATTGCCTTTAAGGATATCTAGTAAGAATTGCATAATATAACCCATTATATTAAGGAAACAAACAAACAAAAATGATTTGAGTTCTTTTGGACAAAATTTCCAAGAGGTCATCTGAGTAGAAACTGCAGGGTCAGGTCAATGTCATTGACCTGCCAGTCACCCACAAATAGACGGCTTCTTGCTGTGTTTCAATCCCTATTATCCTTAGCCTCCTTTCAAATAAGTTCTTCTATTTAGAAGAGAACTTCCTGGAAAAACAACAGTGAAAAAGGGCTATAAAGAAACTGGCACAAGAAAACTATATAGAATATGTAGAACATTTTCTTAAAAAAAAAAAAAAAAAATCAATATGCTTAGACCAGTGAATGGGTAAAAGAGATCATATATATTGTGACAGAAGTCCAAAATGAGTGAAACAGGATTGTTTATGTCTGCATTTCTGAAATAGTGAAAACAGTAACACTGGATTTTTGAAGTAATTTTATTCCTTCATAGGATACTTTTCCAACTGGAGATATTTTACCCTAAAATGCAGCCATACTCTATAAACTTCCCAATCTCTTTCTACAGATCCTTGTCACTAATTCAAAGTTTTAGAGAAAAAAGTATAAGTAATATAATTTTAATTATGTCAGCCAACTGTTTTATTAAGAAACATGTAATTTTAAATGGTTAGAGAATTAGGTCAGCTTTATGACCTTTTCTGTACATGTCCTGTCTAATTATACAGAAAGGACAAGACTATCGAGATGTTGAGGACATGGCTGGGTTACACAGAAAGCTCTACAGGTAAGGTAGAATTTATAGAAACTTGCATAGCTTAAATGTTAGTAGCTGTCATTAAAGCTGTGGGCCTTTCCATAAGACCTAAATACACATGCATCCTGAAGGAACATCTGCTACCAATTCTGCGTAGTTGCTTCCCATACCCTTAAGCATCAGATCTTTGAGTGCTTACCATATGCCTGTACCTTTCATACTTGACAGCATACATCTAATGCCAAGTCTGCAATGCCAAGTCCTCAATGCCAAGTTTATACAATTTGTCACAACCTCCAAAGAGCCGAGGATGTATATGCTTCTGCTAATTGAAGGCCTTTGGTCTTCTCTGTCCACCAGTGCTGCAGTCTTCCCTACTCCCTTTTGCCATTGGAAAAACACTGTTGTTCAGTGCCACCAGCAGTAAATTGCCTTTAAAGTGTATGCACACTTCAGCTTGTGGCAGCTGTTGGTTCAGCTGAGTGTTTTGTGAAGGTAATGAACCAAAATTTACAGGGGATTCTGGAAAAAATAATGAAGTGTTAAAGGGGGATGTTTTCTCAACTGGCTTCAGCCAGTTTGGAGACCAGATGCTTATTTGTTGTGCAAACATTGGAAATGTTTGCTCCTTGGATCAAGTCTGTACATATTTGCATAACTAATAATTACGTGGTTACATTTGGCTTGTTCTGTTCTATATAAAGATAGGCAGCAGAAATTCTCTTGTGTGGTACTACAAGCCACATCATTTGGTTTATACAAGTAATGGTTAACATAGTTCAAAGATTTAAAAAGACTTCAGTGACACTTCGTTTTACTGGTAAATTTAGCTGCATGAATTAGATGTCTCCTTCCAGTTATAAATAGCTAAGAGATTTAAAATCAAATTTATTGTTTAATTGTAAATTCACATTTACTGAGGTTTGTATTACACGAGAGGTTATTTTTTCCCTGAAATTCAATTTGTTCTGTACCAAATAGTCTCTTACCTCAGCTTCAATTAAATCCGTATCTTCAAATATAGTATAAAATTTTCTCAGGTCAGACTGTGACAGTTAAGGAAGTGACTGATAGTTCCCAAACATTTCCAGTGACAAATTAGGTTCATTACACCAAATATTCGTATGAATATTTTAAGGTTCTTGCAAAGTTCTTGACTTTAGGTGAAGTTTCGAAGCCCAAATTGGGATCACAAGCCTGACAGAAACCCATTATTTAGGTACCACTTTCTAAACAAAGGGAGGCAGTGAGCCTTCAAAGAGAGGCATAGAAACACGAACACAGGAATGACTCTTCAAATCTTCCTCTGTTCAGAGAATCAGAACAGTGTGTCCATTCCTTGTAGAATAAAGTATTGGATCTAGCTGACTCTATTATTAGTTCTCCTTTCAAAATAAACTTGGTCTTTTCTGTTATTTCATCATTTTTCTCCATCTTCCACATAGTTGTATTAATTGTCATTACACATTGCTGACATTCAAAACTAGAAGTTTGTCAAAATCTTACAGACTGGAAGCTGATCAATCCAAAAACTATTTCCCTGTTACATTATTCAGACATTCACAGAATGAAAAATCAGGTTGCAAAACTTTCTAAAATTTACAATTGTTCTTATAAAATAAAAATAATTTGTCAAAAATTTACTCCCAGCTTCTTGATACTTTATGTACTTGCAGCTGAGTTGTCTAAAAACACGTGCTTAAATATCCTGTTGTAGTGGACTAGAGATCTAAGAGGCAGCAGGCATATCTTCCTTTAAGAACAACATGTCCTTGAATTTATCGTGGCTAAAACACTTACAAGAGTATTAAAAGCAAATATAATCTGGTAATTATTGTTTATTGTCCTAATCATTTCTTGGGTGAATAGGAAGGCACAACTCCAATGCCAAGAGCAAGGACAATTGTTCTTCTCGAAATCTGGAAATCAGTAAAATAGGAAAATCTTCTGGAAATCAGTGAAATTGGAAGAATTTTCTTCCCTGTATGCAGACATATCATGCCCATGTTACCCTCCGTTGGCATTTTGGCTAGAGTTACCTCAGTGAGCTATCACGCTGTGGGAAAAACATGGGAAGAAGGTCCTCCACCCAAACACGGTAGGAGACTTCAACTACCTGTCCTCTCCATGTCCCACCTTCAGAGTCTCAGCACACAGCTGCTGTGGACACTGAGCACAGGATTAACTTCTCCAGCTGCAGGCACTAATTTGACAGCCTACCCGCCCTAGGTTCATCCATGCTTGGGGAACAGAAACAGGCATTTCAAGAAAGCGGTACCTCTAACAGGTGGATTTAAAGAACTGCCAGAGATTCACTCTAAATTGCCATGGAAAGGGTTTGCATCTCTCCACTGATTATAGAAACAGCCTCGGGAAACTCGGCTCCTAATTTAAATGCCTCAGATGCCTACGCTTAATTGGAACAAATAACTATACAACTAGTAACACTGAGTGGGATGTAATCAGTTTACTTACTTGTGGTACCCATCTCGTGGTATCTATGAACTTACTGGGCATTGCTGAGAGGGCTACATTAGCAATAAGACCATGAAACAAATAGCAAGGCAGTTTGTTCAAGAGAAAAACATTTTTGTGTAGTTCCTGATTCAGTCATTCACTGACACCTGTGAGAGACACATCGTCTCTTTTTGACTGTGTCTCCTCGTTCTGTCTTCCTGATTTGTTTCTCTGCACTAGGAACTAGAAACAGCTGCTTACATAACTAGTAAAGTAAATGGGCATCTAGTGGGACAGTCTATCATTCCTAAATACCTAAAAATGAAGTTTTGTTATCAATATACTTTTCAAAATCTGGCTTGACATTTTCTAAAGGAGTATCTGTTCAAATTATTTGTCACTACAGTGATTAATTCAATGAGAACCGAGCTTCAGATGGACATGGTGGTTAGAAAGTACAAAGCTTTCACTATGTACACTTCTCTTATTTCAACACTAACAAAGATGGAGACAAGCATATCCTTAATCTGATTAGGAAAAGAAGATGTGCAACCACCAAGGCTCTCCCATGGCCCACAATCAAATCTGAACACACTGTTATCTGTGATGCTAACAAGAAGCCTACAAGGGCCTTCACAGCCCTTTGCCTTTCTCAAAGCTATCTGAATAGAAATAAAATATTAGAAATAATCCTCATTAAAATGTAATAAGGTGATAACATTCATGGCACATACTGGAGGTTAGCCACTGGTATCACTATTTCCTGGATCATTATATGAAGATAGTATAAAACTGCCATCATTATTGATACTACTATGAAATCATCATAAAGACACTTACAATCAATGGACATAAAAATGAAAATAAATATTTGAATTATTCATTGATTATTTAAAGGAAACATTACCAATAAATGTACCAGTGTGGCTTTGAATAGGAAAGGCATATTTTCTTTGTGACTCAGCTGTAGCATGTTTTACATGTGTGCTAAATAAATTCCACATATAATCCTTGAAATGTATGGAATGTTTTGTGAGTGTGTTTTAAGAATTCTTACCTCAGATTGTCTTCTGCTCTATGGTTTGTTTTTCTAGAGTGTTTGGAAGGCTTTTTGCAGCTATTATGTAATACAAGTATTTAAGATAATGTTTACCTTCATAGATAAGAACTAAGTTTAGTGAATACCTTAGTTTGCAAGCTTGCAAGAAGGCCTATTTGGAATAACTCACTAAAAAAGCATGCATTTATCCTGCACCTCAAGCTTTCTTACGTAATAGGCTTTCTTCTCTTCTTCATATTTGGAAACATATTAAAGTGTCATTAAAACTAAATGCTACTTTCCAAGTTGCAAAGATTACTGTTCCTATAATTCATTATTATTTTTTATTAGTGGAAATATTTTTTTCCAACTAAAAACTTTGAAGTCAAATGTGAGGAAAGTTTCATCCTGGAGTGGAAGTTCAGTTCTATTCCTAAAATAGAATCAGGCTAAAATAAATTTTGGTCTATAAGCAATATCTCTGGTATTTGATACTCCAATGAATAATATCTATTCACAGTTCATTGTTGAATAATAGTATCTTATGAGGCACAGAAATCACTTTTATATTTGTACACAA
Source organism: Pygoscelis adeliae (assembly GCF_000699105.1). Lineage (NCBI taxonomy): Eukaryota > Metazoa > Chordata > Aves > Sphenisciformes > Spheniscidae > Pygoscelis > Pygoscelis adeliae. The sequence continues at coordinate 6,252,316 of NW_008825150.1, forward strand.
CAGAAAGACTAGAGAGTGCTTAATAATATAGATGTAAAATCCCCTAATTGTCACCAGTCAAGAAATTAACATGTCAAAAAATCTTTTTATATTGCCTTCTGCAAGTCTGCTTGATAAATCAGCAGAAGCCCCAGCGTTCTGTGCTGTCAAGTTTACCCTGGACACAAACCATTTTCCCCCTGTTTCATTAAGTTCCAAGCCTTAAAGTTATTTAAATAATTTATCCTTAAGTTACCATAGTATAAGCCACATAAAGTTAAAAGTTTATTCTCTATTTTCTGTCTCTTTGGTATAATTAATGACTTTGCCAAATTGTGCAAAATTGTTTCCACTTGTTTTCCTAACAGACAACACGATTCTTTCTAATGATTCTCAAGTTGTTAGATCCCATTATCAATTCTTTCAGAAGGCACATCTTATTCCTTCCAGATCTCTCTTTTTGCTATTACTTGGGCAATTCTCAAGTCTTTTGTTTTAATAACAGTTCAGTTATCTCTCTAACCTCTGAGCTAATTAATGAGCCACAAGGGAGAGTCTGTATTGCACAACCATAATGATCACTTGAGACCAACATCTGAGACTGTAAGGGTAATAGTGTTTCCAAACCATATGGCAAAAGGATTAACCTTCCATCTTACATTCAGACAGAGTTCAGATCAATTCCAATTTATCAGTATGAATAATCAAAACTTATTCCAGTCAGGCTACTTGTGTTATTCTTTACAGTTTCAGTGGAATGTTTGTTTAAAGAGTAATAATGCTGGATTATTAAACTCCTCTCCTACTTGCTGGAAGGACCAAAACTTTTTAATCTTCACAAAACTGTGCAATGTAACACCTTTCATGTATTTGATACTTTATTTTTTCAACCAGCTTGTTGAGTCTGGATATGCTTATAGTGATGGTGTTGGCAGAAGAGACCAATTTCTATTCATAACATCTTCTGTGACTTTCTATGAACATTAAACCATATTCACTTGAATAAATAATTTAATAATCATGCATTACTTTTCTATTATTGCACTTTATCTGTAAATCCCAGTACACCTTACAGATAAATCCTTTATCATTATCCCCATTTTAGAGAGGAACAAATGGCAGTAGTTTGCTTAAGGTAACACGGCAAGTGATTTTATTCTAACATGTCTTTGTTTCTTGAACCTCACTCTGCTCTTTCATTCGCCAAACCATAAAGCTGTTTGCTGAGGTTTTTATGTGTAGTGTTAATGTAAATGATTTATTGATATGACTGCAGAGAAATCATAATAATCTGTAGCATAGATACAAAGCCTATTGAAAGTTGATATAGATATTATCCCAGGAGTCCCAGGAGAAGAAGACAAAAGAGATATGGCAGATAGGATTATCTATACAATTAAAAGCAATAATGGTACATTAAATCCCAGGCAATTAGCTTGACAGTACTGATAGGTTTAGTTCTTCTTTAACTGTGGATGGTAAGCAGGGACTTTTTTTTAAATTAGACATTCAACAGCTTCAGAATTATTTCTTACTCTTTTCCCCCAAGCATCACATTTCTGATTTAATGAAGGTTGCTATCTACTCAAGCATTTTTGATAGATAGGTCACTTATTTTGGAACAAAAAGGAAAGTAAGGAACTCAACTTCAGCTCCTATTTTTAGGCTGATTTCTAAGGAAATAGAAGAGATATTTCTATGTGTCTGTCTGCCTATGTGCCCTCTAAATAACTCTGGAATACATTGACCAATTTCAGCTGAATCTGACAAATTGATAAATGTTTTAAAGATGTGCTATGGGCTTCGTTCAGAAAGATAGTCTGGTAGACACCTACAACCTTTACAATGAAACTCAGAAAAAGGGTTCAGCTTTTCAGTAATACGGTAAAACTATAGATGAAATTATTATTATTTCCACCAGCTCTTTTTATCCCTGTTAACTGTGCTGTTGGAAGACCAAATACACCACTCCACAACATTGGTCCTGGAGCTGTATGAAGCTTTTTTTTGCCTATAAACAGAAGTCCTCATTCTGCTGTCTGCCTGGTTTTCTTTCACAGGCATGAACTCACTTGGGTAATTAATTAAAAGAGAAACAGCCAAGTGCATTTGCCCCCTTTCTGTTGATGACACAGTTAAATATATTGAGGACACAAATGTCCCTAAACTTTGCTTAGACATAAGAACTATATTTCAGCATGATTTGTTTCTCTCCAGGAAGGAGTGGAGAGAGAAACAGAGTGCATTTTAGAAGCCCAACACCACAGAGCTGTTTCCAAAAGGATGGGAAAGCTGTGCTCCATCTACCTTGATTTGTCAACAGTAATCATACAACCACTTTGCATACTAGTTGCTATTTTTTACTTCCAAACGCAAAACACATTCCATTTTCTCAAGTTCTTCGGGAATATTTCTGTGAAGTATATGTGTTTTTAATAAGTCCAAGTTGTTTAGATGGCCTTACCTCCAAATGCTTTACATGCCACACACAGCTGAGGAAGAAAGAATATGGGACACACAAAAAGATCAGTTTTTCTAGCCTGTTATTTTTGTATTTCCAAATCCTATGCCAAATTCCCATATTATATGCTGGTTAGTACATATTTCTATGTAAGTTAAACTAGAAACTGAAGTACTTTTTTCTCGAGAATTTTTAGTGCTCAGCTTTAGCATTCACCCAAGGTTGTCTATCATAAGTCATTTGGATGCTTTTAAAAGTTATATGCTAACATTGTTCTATAGTTATATACTAACATTTTTGGTATATAGTTATATATTTAAATATAGTTATATACTAACTTTATATACTAACATTGTTAAACATTGATCGACCCAGATATGCAATATGATGTTGTAAACGGGAAAGCTACTGGAAATAATTTACATTACTATTCCTGGACATTGAAAAATAAGTACTTACTAAGAAGAATTCTGAAAGTTAAACAACATATTGCAGGTACTTAATAAAACCTTTACATTTACATTCACCAATACAATCTTAAGCAGTTCTTAGAGAAACTGATTTAAAGAGATTGATTTAAAGAAGCCAGTGATAATTTCAGTATTTTCACTAAGAAAAAAAAAAA
>NW_008825151.1:0-1442 GCF_000699105.1 Pygoscelis adeliae
TCTTTTCCAACCTAAACGATTCTGATTCTGCGAGTCAGTATTTGGTAAGCTTGCTGGCAAAGCTGCCGTGTCTTGCCGACTCTTCTGTGTTTGCCCCGCTCTTTAGGCACGACGCTGCCAGAGGATAATGCACAGCTCCAAGGGGATTGGGAAGCTGAGGCCGCCTCCTTGCGCTGTTCGCCCAGCACCAAGGTAATGAGCTCCCCAACCCCGTTGCCGGGACTCTTGTCCGCGGCATCAGCAGGGGACTTGTGTGAGCAAAGGCACCCAGAATCAGTGGGGCTGGTGTGGCCTCGCTTGTCCCTGGTGAGAGGGTTCCTGCCGTCCCCGAGCAGGGACGCTGCGAGGGCTGCACGCCAGTGTCCCAGCAGCAGCTCCAGCCCTCCTGGCCACCAGCGAGCCCTGGTTCGCCGTAGGGCCAGCACACTGTGCCCAGGAGCCCAGCCTTCCTCCCTCACCCTGGGGGCCCTCTCTTCTCATCCTCCCCCGTGCAGTGACTGCAGCCCCTGCCGCCAGCTTTCCTGCGGGCACTGCCACTAGCACTGCCGGGCACCTCTCGCACTGCCCAGCTAAGGAGCACCATCAGGGCACTCGCTGTGACACGCCTCCGCTCCCTTCCGTCCTCCCACAGAGCTTTGCAAAATACCTCAAGCCTTCTGAGAGGACAGACATCGTCCTCGTGGGTCACCATGAATGCCTCGGGAAGGGTCCTCAGGGGACTAGCGGGCTCCTGAGAAGGCTAGGCGAGCAACAGAAGGCTCTGGGGCATAACAAACACCTATAGAGGAGCGCTGAGGGGACTAAAGTCGTATTGTAGAGTCTAGGGGGCCAGGCCCCCAGTCTAGCGGGGTTTCTTAGGGTGCTAGAGGTTCCGCAGAGGGGTCTGGGGTGCAATGAAGGCCTCAGGAGGGGTCCTGAGTGGACTAGAGCGATCCTAAGACAGCTACAGGGCAAATGGAGGAGTCCTGTGGTCGGACTGTGCCCGAGAGCCTTCCACCGGCCCCGGTGAAGGCCAGCAGTGGGCTTTTGCGTACAATGAGGCTTGAAGGGAGGGTGCAAGGAGGCTAACAGAGGGGTGCTGCGGGGGCCAGGGGGCAAACTGAGGCCTCTAGAGCACATCAAAAGGCGCATTGGGGTGCCGAGCGCTTCTGAGGGGGCAAATGGGCCAGGCTGAGGCAACCCCAGGACAACAGAGGGGTTCAGAGGGGACTAGTGGATACGAGGAGGGCTCTAGACCCGAGGGGCCTGGAAGGGAAAAATGAACAAGTCTTGAGGGGATCCTGTGGCAAAAGAGAGAGTCACCCCCATCTTGACTTCCCAAGACAGCTAGTCCTTATCCAACTCCTTCCCATCCTGCCCCCAGTTCTCCCCATTTGCCCTCAACCAGGCAGCCCGGACGCCCACACCCAGCCAGCTCCGGCAGAGCAGAGCTCTGAAGGTGC